>NC_143565.1:13296153-13457115 GCF_054136105.1 Typopeltis vanoorti | reverse complement strand
CTGTGTCCTTCCATCAAGCAACCATCCAGGGGTACGTCAATAATCATCCTTAATACATGAAGTCTTAGATGCAGCAACACATACTTCTGAAGTGGGGAGAGAAAATTTCTGTAACCTGTATAAATGTAATCTAGGTGCCAACCATTGCAATGAGGAAATTCCAAGACTCCCATGGTTTACAGTGGCATGGAAAACTGCCTGTGACATATCGTAAGGGAGATGTGTAACCATGAACGGACTGTTGAGTGAATTGCTAGATCCATCTGGAACAGTCCAGAGAGAGACTTTACCTATGGTAGAGTCTAGGAAGAAGAAGAAGAAGAAACTATTCAGAATGAAGTGCCTTTGTTGAGATTTAAGTGGAGCTTTATGATGAGAACACTAAGGTATCTCCACTCCTCCAGAATGGAGATAGAATGCAAGAAAAAACAAGGGAAAACGCAAAGTTTTGTCCCATCAGGTAGAAACAAGGTTGTTTCTACCTGATGGGACAAAAGAAAGAATGCTCAACTTTGTTGCATTGATGTTTAGGCCTCAAATGTGAAAGAAGTCAACTACTTGGTTGAGATGGTCCTGCAAGCCTTTTCTAGTACAGGCTATGAGTATAAGGTCATCAGCTAATGCCATATATATATATATAGAAGCTAATTTTTCTTATAGAAGTTGCCAACCTGGCAAAGAACACTTGTTTTGCTAATCTTTCCTCTCTCATTCTGTTTAAGTGACCATACCACCTGAGATTACCTTCAATATACGAGTTGTCCCAGTCCTGAAAATACTTCAGGTGCAAAATTTGTTTGTTTACACTTGGATAAAGGATTAAACCGAGTATATAATTTCTTGGTATCTTTAAATTTATAGTACAATCAAGTGGAAAAACTCCCAACAACTATCTCTAATCCAGAGTATTTTAATAAGGTGGGGACACCTTTTGGCTACTCGTATATGAAAATATGACTTCTGCATAACTTAAACCCTTGTATCACCTTTTTTTTGTTGGTTTAAAATCAACTGTGAGATGCAATGATTAATACCCTTGGAGGGTAATGGATGGCAATGCTGTAGCCAATGAAGTTCTAACTGAGGCTCGGCTATTGCTGTTACCCTCCTGCCATGATCAGAGATTTAATAGCTCAATAACATCTTATCCCTACAATGTTCTCTACAGATAACGGGGAAGATGAAAAGTATTCTTGCTTTGCCCCTTTAAGCCAGTCCTTATAAGGACTTTGTATCACCTCTGGGTCTGGCTCACGCTGATGAGATTTTGGCTTTTGGCAAGATAAGTACTTTGGTTTTCTTTAGTTCATTTTTTACTTTGATTTTATTTTACCCCCACTAGCACTGGTCTTTATTAAAATAAATATTAAAATTGCTGATAGTGCAATTAACATCTGCGTTACGGGATGACTTTTGACGATATCAAGGCCATCATTTTATAGTAGCTCAAATAAAGCATTTGCTGGTGACGTAGAATTATTTCTGAATCATGGGATTATTTATTTCTCAGTCTTACGACTGAAAGATTTTTTTTGTCTCTTACAAACACAGAGGTTATAGTCTTTTTCCCTACCATCAAATTCCTGATATGTACACTCAAGGGGTGTACAGGATATGATAGCACTGCATGAAAAACACCATTACTAACTTCCTATCTACAATTTTCCTCCAAATCAATCTGTTACTTGTCAAGACTTCAACATTATCAGATCTTATATTTCCATATTCTAAGGCACTTTTTACTGTATCAATCCACCTCTGGATCTTTTTCCTGCCAACCTGGCAAAGAACATTTCTTTGCTAATCTTTCTTCTCCCATTCTGTTTAAGTGCCCATACCACCTGAGATCAGCTCTGCTAACACACTCCCAGATGCTAACAATATTAAGTTCTTTCCTAATATCCTCATTTTTAATATGACACTGATGTCATCTGTTTATCACTCTAATCTTTCTCAGGACTCTCATATCTGTGGACTCTAGTCTTTGGTTAAGTGTTTTATTTCTAACCCAGCTCTCAGATCCATAAGTTAAAATTGGTTTGAACACCATCCTGTATCCAGCTAATTTAGTGTTTTGACTAATTTCTCTCTTATTCCATATAAATTTATTCAGTTGACTTCCTACCATACCAGCTTTGTTGACTTTGTGGTCTATTTCCATATTTAATTTACCATCTTCACTAAAAATCGTGCCTAAATAGCTGAAATGTTTTACTTGTTCTATAGATTCTCCATTCAAATTGCACTTGATATTTTCAATGCTTCTGCATATTTTCATTTTCTTGTTAATGCTGACCTTCATACCAAATCTATTACAAGAGCTATTCAATTTAGTCAGGTAATCTTGCAGACTTGTAGCAGATTTATTTAGAAGTATAACATCATCTGCATAGAGTAAAGAGATGAGATTAATATCTCCAATTTTGATATCAGGTTTAATACCACTTTCCTTCATAATGTGATCCATATAGATGATGAATAACAAAGGGGATAATGTACACCCTTGTCTGACACCAGATTTAACATTAAACCATCTTCCTGTACTTCCTTTAGTTCTAACTGCTGACTTTCAACTCAAATAAAGACTAAGTATTGCTTGATATAATGCTCCATACAACTGTAGCACTATGAACAGCATCTCTCTTGGCACCCTGTCATACGCCTTTTCCAGATCTACAAAACTGAAATATAGATCTTTGTTATATTCGCACGATTTCTCAACTATTTGTCATATGTGAAAATTTGATCCTGACAGCCTCTATTTGGCCTGAATCCAGCTTGTTCTTCATCAAGCTTCCCTTCCACAATCCTTCTCAACTGTTTCTCAAATATACTTGAATAAATCTTACCAGGAACACTCGGTAGGGAAATACCTGTATAATTCTCACATTCAGTTTTATTTCCCTTTTTATATATGGGTACTATGAGAGCTCTACTCCAATCATTTGGAATTCGGCCTTCTGTCCAGGCCTTCTGAACTATGCAGTGCAGTCCCATCTAAGATAATGGCACCAATTCCTCCAAGGGTGTGAACTCTAGGAATTGAAATTCCCAGATGTGATGAAGTGAGATGGGTAACTAAGGTTTTAAAAGAGATAGTCAGCGCAAATAAGATTTATTCTTTCACCCCTTACAGTGGAGGGAAATATTTAATTGTTGTTAAAGATGTGGAAACAAGGAACCGGGTATTACAGGTTTTATTTTCTAAGGCAGCACAGTTATTCCTGTAATGGTTGGGAGGCAGGTAAAAATAATAAAAATCGAAAGATTTCCAATGGAACATATAGAGAGCAGTAATGAAATTCTTATACAGACATTTTCGAAATGGGGCAAGATTAGTAATATACAAAAGGGTTTATCAGGTGAAGATCCAAAATGGTTTTCAGGTGAAGTCACCTTCATAATGGATATGAAGACATCCGTACCAAATTTTATCAACATCGGTACAAACCGAGTTATGGTAAACTATCCTAGTGGAAATTGCCTCTAATCTAAATGTTTTCACTGCATGGAGATTGCTGATCAGTGTCTCAAACCCTGTCAGAAATGCAAAAGTTCTGAACACCGCTTTAATACTTGTCCTTTTAGAACTTTCGCTAAAAGAGTGGGAGCACTGGTAGACCTAATTAGAACACCATATACATCAGAGGCACAATGAAGAGTTCATGGATCTTCCAATTCAATCTAGTAAAGACAACACTTTAAAACAAACTACACTTGATAAAATCACAAAAAAGCGTGCATCCAAATCAGCTAGAAATTAGCTCCCAAACTTCAGATCTGCAGAAGCCACTATAGATCTGTAGCATCAGTTGATATTACCGATAATGAACCTAGTATAACAACTGAACAGGTACAAAATGAAATGGAAAAACATGAAACTGTTCAAAGAGAAACTGGAGAAGAAACAGAAAAGCAAGTAAGACAACTAAAAGAACTTAATATGCAGTCAAGATTATCAAAAAGGAAAGATGAATTAATAAAAATTAAATTGAGGATAAACACAAAAAATAAAAAAAGGAACTACATCTAAAAGAAAAATTGGTAATAAAAAATGTAAAGATGGAGAAGGCTGTGGATCATCAAATGAAAAAATCTTCAGGCTCAGAAGAGTTTATGGACTATGAAAAACCTTCTCATGCTAATAAAGGAAAAGCAAGAGATATAATTAAAGAAAATATAATAAAGTTAATATAATAAAATTCAAAGTTTTCTCAGTATGATTATCACCTACATGAAAAGAAAATAACTAGCTTCCAAATCAAGAACAATAGGCATGAAATCGAAATAATAGAAATATTACAAACATTGGGTTCATCCAAAATTCAGAAGTTGAAAACTTACCAGTGACACTTGACTAATTATACCATCTCCTTTCTGCATTTCCTCATTTAATATATGAGGAGTACACTGGCAAATTAAACAAGAAACATATTTCTGCAGATATAAAGATATGAAAACATTAACAGACCCCTCTTTCTTATTGGACTTTGGAAGATTTAACAGGGCTGGAGTAGGAGTCTTATTCTTGTCCCTGTCCTTGGGTCCATTCTGTAACATCCAAAGGAATGCAGAAGGAGAAATCTTGACAATATACTGGATTACTGTGGATGTGTAATAAGATTTATAAATGTTTATGTTCCATCCAATGGAACAGTTAGACGAAATTTTTTCCAGGAATTTGAGCCATATTTATATGGTGCCCACTACATCATAGCAACTGGAGAATGGAATTGTACTGAAAACCCCACATTAGACAAAATAGAAGGGTACCTCAGGAGTGGAAAATTGGGATATGCACAGTTAAAAACATGTCTCAACAATGCTCAACTAGTAGACATATGGAGGATTTGCAATCCTTATCTCCAGGCTCACATACATTATAACTCTTGGAACATTAATGGTTTTCCTATTCATATCAAAGATGGGCCTGACATACCCATTACAGCATCTGAAATTACCACAGCCTATAAAGAATGCCAAACAAAAAAATCCCCAGAACCTGATGGTCTAGGGATAGAACTTTATTGCGAGGCCTGGGATTTTATTCTTCCTATTCTAGTTATACTAAATTCCTTTCTTTTAGTGTTACACTGTGATCAGCATTCATTTTTGAAATTATGGATTCTATAATTTTTAGAATAACTCTTTTTATTATCCCGAAGTTTCGATCTTCATATCAAGATCATCATCTGGAGCATACATAAATATACAATACAAGCTGCATTACATTTCAAACTGTAAGCTAGAGAAACAATGATTTGATTACATGCTACTCACTGGCATGACCTCTAGTGGGAAAAAAAAAATTACATCAAGCTAATTTAATTTTTGATTACATGAATAAACATTCTTGCTTACAGATGGTTTTCCTACCAGTAACAGTGATGTCCTATTTCTATTATTACAATTGTTATTTTTTATTTAAAAATAATTTGATTAGTTAAACTATAATCCAACTAATTGAATCAAAAAGAAAACAGAGAATCTACTTAAGTCAATTACCACATGGCCTGAAGATACGGTCAAAAAACTATTTCCACACTACGCTCGTTCCCCGAGAATTTACGGACTACTGAAAATTCACAAAGAAAACACACCTTTAAGGCCTATAGTCGAAGGTATTAGCCTGACTTGTCACTTAGCCAAAAAATTAGCGGCAACACTCAAGGAGTTAGTAGGTCATTCCCCCTCCTATATCAAAAACACACACACTTCATAAACATCAAAGACATTACATTACATTAGAAAAAGATGATCTATTAGTCAGTTTTGACGTCTCTGCCCTCTTTACGAATGTCCCAATCAATGACACAATTCTTCTTTTACAGAATAAATTTCCTCCAGATATCACAGTGCTCTTTGCGCATGTATTACATTCTAGTTATTTTGTATGGCAAAACACTTTCTACCTACAAAAAGAAGGCACAGCCATGGGCTCGCCATTACCCCCCCTGATTGCTAACTTTTATATGGAACATTTTGAACAACTTGCTCTAGGTTCCTCCCCTTTAAAACCCAAAGTTTGGCTCAGATATGTTGACGATGTTTTCGTGATTTGGTCTCATGGCCGCCAGACACTAGACACTTTCCTTAGCCACCTAAACAAGCAACACAAACGTATACAGTTCACAACTGAGATTGATAAACATAACACACTGCCGTTTCTAGATACACTTGTCACCTGTCTTCCCTCGGGCAATCTTTCCTTCACTGTTTACCGGAAACCGACACATACTGGCCAATATATACATAAACTCCTACCACCACCCAACACAAAAACAAGGTGTTATCAATACCATAAAAAACAGGGCTCCGAAGATCTGCACCAGTGAACAGGCACTGAAAAACGAATTTAAAGTGATCAGTAATACTTTTCAAAAAAATGGATACAGCCAAAACACTATTAACAAAATTCTCTACAAGACCTAAATAAAAAACAAAGACAAACCAGACTACAGTAAAACTATCACCATTCCCTACATTAAATGGACATCAGACAAAATAAAGAGAGTTCTACAAAAATACAACTTCAAAGCCACCTTTAAACCTTCTGCAAAATTAAAAAGCTTACTCAACTCATCCAAAGACCCTCTCCCTCCATTGGCCCACCCTGGAGTATACCGTATTTACTGCACCTGCAACATACCATACATAGGAGAAACAGGATGCACAATTCCGATCAGACAAAAAGAACATAAACAACACATCAAATATAATAATTATGGTGAAGCTGATCATGCTCTGAACACCTTACATAGAACTGACTGGAAAAGCACTAGTTGTCTACATCACACCAAAACATGGCATGAATGCAAATTTAAGGAAGCTTGTGAGATCATTATCAACCACCCCAATCTAAACAATAATGATGGTCTAAAAATCCCACGAATCCTTCCTCTCTAAGAACAACTACAAACAGGACTCTAGAAAATCCAGGATCCTAAATCTATAATGACAACTTTAATACTGAAAAATAGGGCATGTTGTAATTTTTAAATTTTTTTATTTTTATTTTTTAAATCAAAAATAACAATTGTAATAATAGAAATAGGACATCACTGTTACTGGAAGGAAAACCATCTGTAAGCAAGACTGTTTATTCATGTAATCAAAAATTAAATTAGCTTGATGTATTTTTTTTTTTTTTTCCACTAGAGGTCATGCTAGCGAGTAGCATATGATCAAATCATTGTTTCTCTAGCTTACGGTTTGAAATATAACACAGCTTGTATTGTACATTTATGTATGCTCCAGATGATGATCTTGATATGAAGATCGAAACGTTGGGATAATAAAAAGAGTTATTCTAACAAGGTTCTAGAATCCATAATTTCAAAAATGAATTCAATTCCTTTCTCTCATCAGGACACATACCAAGTGAATTTGTAGCAAGCCATACTGTCATCATTCCAAAATCTAATAGAGATCACACCTTAATCAGCAGCTGGAGACCTATTTCTCTATCTAATATTGACAACAAGATATTTTTTTGCATTATCAATAACAGGCTCAAAGTGGGAATGAGATACAAAATTAAAAGCACACAGGTGTATGGAGTACCAAGTCGAGCAGCAGAGTTTAATCTATTTCTGCTACATGATCTAATCCGCTTAGTTAACACAAGCAGTCAATGGCAGTGCTATCAGTAGTCCTTACTCAAGAATTTGATAATGTCCAGCATCCCTTTCTATTCCACCACCTCCAGCAAATTGGTGTAGGTAAAAAGCTGCTATCTCTTATCAAAGGAGCCTATGCCAATTCAACTACCTGCCTCCTAGTTAAGGGGTTCCTTTCAGACCCGTCAAAATTCAAGAAGGAGTCAAGCAAGGTTGCCCTCTTAGTCTACTGCTCTTTGCATTGGTTCTTGAAAAATTCTTATGGGAAATTCACAATACACATGCTGCACAAGGAATAACAGTTCCTTCAACTATGAAAGAAAATAAGGTATTAGCATATACCGATGATGTAGTGGACACTGAAGAATAATGGTTCCATATATATTTTTTTTTTCTTTTTTTTTTTTTTTTTTTGGTATTTTTGAAAAATTCAGTAAGATCAGTGGATTAACCACTAATGCAGATAAGACAAAATTAAAAGTTTTTGGAAAGTGGGATCTTGGAGGCATTCCTTTTGGACTACATCTAACCTCTAAGACAGAACCCCTCACTTACCTGGAATTCTGTTCTCCACTTACCCAATATTATCAGTCCAAGAACTTATATACAAGAACCTAGAAACTTTAGAAGACTGGAAAATAGGGCCACTTTTCTTTTCTTCTAAAGCCATAGTATTCAAAATAATAATAATAATAATAAAACCATAATCTTTCCTGCTCAGTTGTACATAATAAATATTACAGACATCACAGAAGCTGAAGAAAAACAATTATATAGTAAGCCTGTGTGATTTTTTTGGTCCAGCCGAGACCAAGAAGTTAAAAAGGAACTTCTTTAACTATCAAAGAAGCAAAGAAGCATTTGGGCTTCTAGTTTTAAAATTCTGCTATTTAAGCAATATAATTTCAAAAATCCATAAAATATTGCAGACTAATCACACATGTGCAGACTTTCTCCTGTACTACCTGGGTTTTCATCTCCTGTTTGGAGTTAATGATAATAAAGGTCCAAAAGCTGAGATTTTTCCTGAATACTACAACACTTTGTGCTTAATTTTAAGACTGCTAAAACACTCTGGTATTGACATTCTTTCCATTAAAAAAAGTAAAATTTGGTATAAAGAAATCTTTAATCTCTTTCGCTGCAAAATTCCACGGTTGGGTACTGACAACAATACTTTGTTTCACAATTTGTGGAAGTTCCAAGGATATCCTAACAGGAGGGATCTTGCTTGGCTTGGACAAATGGAGGTACTTTATAACATCTGAGATCCAATCTGTGACATCTGTTACCAATTGGAAA
Source organism: Typopeltis vanoorti (assembly GCF_054136105.1). Lineage (NCBI taxonomy): Eukaryota > Metazoa > Arthropoda > Arachnida > Uropygi > Thelyphonidae > Typopeltis > Typopeltis vanoorti. The sequence goes on along the minus strand of NC_143565.1, from coordinate 13,448,194 downwards.
CAGTAGAACATGCATTCCACAGCTACTCTCTTACCCTGAATATTTGGAACAGATTATGTAATGTATTGGGCATTCCATTATTACAACAGAACAGCTTTTTTTTTTTTGCAATATTCACCACCTCTCGGCAATGGGAAGAGAATTTTGATTTTTATAATTAAAGAATTAAAATACCATTTATGGTATTTTAATTCATTATTCATTCAATTAAGGTTAGAAAGAAACATGGATTTGAAAACTAGCAATATGACATCCAAATGCTTTATAATATTGTATTGTGGAAATTTTATTGTTCAATCAGACAATTTTTGCATTTAGAAAGAAGCATTCTAGGAGATATAAAATTTATGACTAGATGGTGTAGACCAGCGCTTCCCAAACTGTGGGCTGCGGCCCCCTTGGGGGATGGAGGTTTTGTTGAGGGGAGCCGTGAAATAATGAAAACAAATTTAAAATGTTTTAAGACTAAGTAGATTTTTTTTATTTTAAAAGAAACGTATTTAACTTTTATTATTTCTTTTTTTTGTTATTTTTTATATTTTAATGGAAAAATTTATACATTGGTGTTGGTTCACAAACTTTGCTTCCTGCGTATTTCAGCGCTTAATGAATATTAGTAAATATTGCTTATTCATATGTTTCATTTCAAAGCAGTGGTTAATTGTATTTACTTTGAATGCTCTCCAGGGAAGATCCAAATTTTCCTGTCCCTTTCATCACATGTTCGTAATCAGGGACTGTTGATAATGACTTTATATACATATCAAAACTCGTTTTATATTATCACTGTAATCCGAGCTAGTTTTCTGTTACCAATAAAAGTTTCGCATATACTTCACACATGAAAAAAGGCTTAAACAAGTTCATGTGGGGAGATAGTAACTCGCTTGCAGTGGTAAACAACACACCCTCCCTAACAGCCACTATACTGCAAAGGCAATAAAAACAAGTACTTTTATTATGCCAGTGAATAAGGTATAAGGAGTCTGTGTAATATATTTCTCAACAAATAGTGCAATTAGAGACAACTGGGATAAAAACACTAATTAATGAATCACATGTCCCCTCATACAGAAATTATGCTGTATAGACTGAAACAAAACCATATGTTGCATGGGCAAACACAGTATCTAACTAAAAACTATTGTTATTAATTAGATGTGTGCGAGTTTGCTTTCCCAAGGCAGCAATAAAATTCACCCGAACGTGATAAAATTCGTAAAAGTGTTAAAACTAAGTAATATATATATATAATGAATGTTATGGCAGTTTCACATATAGAATTCGGTTGAAGAGAGTTAGCAATTGTCAGCTATGCTTTTATCTTTTGCTTGCACGATCTTTTGTTAATACCGCACCAATCACATGCAGGTTTTAATAACCTGCCTTTGCTGTCGGTTTTGCGTTAGGCTTAATTACCGTAAAGGGAGAAAAGTCATATATTACAAAAGAGAAAAATGTTCCTGGTCCGGGTAATATTCACCCTTATTCAGGTAATATTCACTAATTTCATGTTATCAGTCTGTGGTGTGCCAGTATCGGTAAGTGGTGATATTATTTGATCTATTCTACATTAAAAAATTTAACCCTGAGATGGATAAGTGGCTGATAAAAAATATAAAAAAATCCCGCAAACAATCAGAAGCAGAAACAGACTCAAAAAAAAAAGGACAGTATTTCATATTTTACCAGAACAGCCCGCATCGTCTTCAGAACCAAACGGTAAGAGGCAAAAAATACACAGTGAATATTTTTGCAATATTCACTGTGTATGTTTTGTATTGAATATAAATACAATAAATATTATAATAATATATCTCTCTATTATGTTTTTTTTTCGAGGGGGGCCGTGAAATATTTTAATTTTTGCAAAGGGGGCCCTGACATCCAGAAGTTTGGGAAACACTGGTGTAGACCACCCACATTATGCAATATTCACCAGAGTGGGGGGGAGGGGGATAAAATTGTGTCTATTCTTGCTATGAGAGGTTTTTAAATAGTTCCATCCTCTTTATTCAATGCAGTTTTGAATTGCAGGGATGACTGGAGAGCAATCACAGGCAGAGAACACCACCTCAAGGCAGTTAACTCAGATTGGGCTAACTACCTGGATATCAGTCATCCTTGTGCTTTAATTTCAATGAGTCTTTTGGTTGTTCATCTATATGAAATTGGTGAAAAAGGAAGACTGATAGCCTTTGGCTATATGATGATACAAAAGAGAGCTGAGGCCTTTTCTCTATCTCTCATGCTATCTATCTGTCTTTTCTTTCTCTTAATACTATCAGGCTCTCTTGCACACCTGTACTAACTACTCAAGGCCTATGATGAACAACCCTTTACTTTTTTCACCTCAATAAAGTTTGAAACCAGTCTGGGTAGTGACCCTTCCCATAATGCATAGCATTATGTCTGCAAGAATATGCTTTGCATTATGGGATACTTGGCACAAACTTTGTTTGCTTACACTTGGACAAAGACTAAACCAAGTATATAATTTCTTGGTATCTTTAATTTATAGTATAACCTAGTGGATTAAATTTCAAAAAACAAACTTTCTTTCTTTTTTTTTTTTCCATAAGTGATTTAAAACAGAAGTCTTACATTTGGGAAAGGGCTAGCTTATAACCACATTTAACATACTTTTTGCATAATTATTCAACAAACAAAGATGTCATTATCATTCTAATGATTTTTTTGCCCTCATCAACTAATTTTTGTCCATTAAATCTTTTGTAATCATTTGACAAGGATAGTAATAATAATGTTACTTGATAAGATTTTTATCCACTAAATGTTTTGTAATGATGTCACAAGAGGATACAAAAGCTTAAAATCAAGAATCAGATTATCATATTTTCCCCTCCAGACAATACACAATAACAAATCAATTCTGCAATAATTCAAGAACTTCTATTGTAATCAACATTCTTACTATTTGTACTCAAAGTTATCCTACCGATTCTTCGTTTTACTTGCTAGATAACAATAAACTCTACAGCATATCCTCTGGCATACACAGCCAGGTTTTTTCTTGTAATCTGATTTTTTTTTTTTTTTAATTCCTTTACCATACTTGTCACACTTCTAGCCACATGGCTATTGATCCCTTTTCTCTATAAATTCTGTTCCCACAATATATTCCTATTATGGAATTTTTCCTTAATGGATTTATTTATCCATTTAATTACCACCTAATATATCTTTCTAAACTAGACAATGCAATCTGACTGCATTCATAAAAAATTGAAAGATTCCCATGGACTACAAAAAGGGAAGGATATTAGTAGTGCTTGGGAAATAGTTAAGGGGCATCTAGGGAAAGGTAGCTATATTAAATTTTATATCTAAGGTAAGGAGGATTAATCAGGTAGGAATTAGAAAGATGAATATCATTAAGCATGAGCTTCAGAAAAATAAAATGCTGTGGAGAATATATAAGGAGAAAGGTGACCAGCAAACTCATAAACAGTACAAGGTTCAGGCAAGAAAGGTGACCAATATGGTAAGGAAGGCAAAATCAGATTATGAGAAAAAAACTAGAAAAGCAGACCAAAGAAAAATCTCCAAGAATTCTTCCATTATGCGAGAAGTAAGGGGAAGAATGAGAATGACTATGGAAGAATAACCTTAACGAGTGCAGATGGTAACAAGGTTACAGAAGCATATAAAATAGTTGAGTTACTGAGTAGCCACTTTGCAAGGGTATATCATAATGCTGTTGTTAATGTTGCAAAGTTAATGCTGTGACATATGTAGGAACAGAGGTGGATGAGTTGGAGGTTCCTAGGATATTGCAGAATCTCAGCGTAAATACAGTTGTGGGATTGATGGGATATTACCTTTGTGTTTAATGGGAATGTACAAGGGAACTAGCAATGCCTCTGACTAGGCTCTTTCATTTAAGTTTTGCCATCTTTCCACTCTCTTGGAACACTACTAGAGCTGAGACTTAAATGAAAGAGCCTAGTCAGAGGCAATGTCAGTTCCCTTGCACATTCCCATTAAACACAAGATAATATCCCATCTAATCCCACAACTGTATTCCCTTGCATAAGAGAGGTTCTAAGACTGCAGAAGCAAATTATAGACTAATCAATATCTCAGGCATGGTGGTAAAAGTAATGGAAATTGGTCTAAAACAGAATTCAAGAATGGATGGATAAGGATATATACTCCAGAAGGGGCAACGTGGCTTTGTGAGGTCAAGTCATCCTTAGTAATTCACTAACATTTTATAATAGAGTGAAAGCTGAGTTGGATAAAGGAAATCACTACATGACGATTCTGCTGGATTTTGCAAAGGCAACTGACTGAATATCACATGAAACCGTTACACAAATTAGAACAAATAGGGATGGATAACAGGATGGTTGCTGGACAGATATCAGAAAGTGGTATATGGAGAAGCAGAATCCAGGAAAAAGCTGTTTACTAGTGTGTGCCGCAAGGAACAGTGCTAGGACTTCTAGCACTGTACTTTGGTCTGCTTTTCTGAAGCTCATGCTTCTACCATTTAATTTGTACATAAATGATATAGGAAATAATCTGAAGGGAGATATTCAGTTATTTGCTGATGATGCACAATTAGATGGGGTAATAATGAATCAAGGCAATGTAGCGAGCTTGCAGGATGATTTAAGTAAGCTGTCAGTATGGGCAAAAGATAATGGTAAATAATGGAATATAATAATAATAATTTCTTTCCCTTACACTTTTGCTGAAATGTTATTTCCAAGCTTCTTCTACCTTGCCATTTAATGTGGAAAAATGGAAAGTTATAAATTTTGGATAAATAAATTACAAGCTGCGTACAACATTGATAGAACTGTATTCCAGGAAATAGATGAAGCTAGGAATTTAGAGATAGTGGTAGAGAGAGGTGAAGTTTAAAGGACATATTGCTAAGGTAGCTCATAAGTTTATTTGGCTATTGAAAAACATGCTAACAAGTATAGATAAGGAATTGTTGTTCCTCTTTATAAGACCTGATATGTCCACATCTGGATTACTGTTCTCAGGTCTGGTGTCCTGGGAATGAGGAAATGGTGGAGAGGATTCAGAGGTGAGCAACCAAGTTGGGGAGTGGTCTGTGAAATGTTCCCTAAGAGGACAGTTGATAAGTGAAAAAGAGGGAATATGACAGAAACATTTAAGTTCCTTAAAGAATTTTATAGGACTGATGTAGGGGAAATGTTTCAGTACTTGGCTAGAGGGGAGGCAGAAAAAAAGGCTATCCCCAAGTTTAATAAAAGTATGGTTAGTAAGGGTATGAGGAATAGATTTATCGCTTGGAGAGTTGTGAATGAATGGGATGGGTTGTCAGTCATTTGCAAGAGCTTTGTCTATCAATGGATTCAAGGTTGATATGTATGATAGATTGTGTGGATAGTTTGGGTCTCCCGCAGTGAGTCTTCAACTCCATGGAGGTGCCTGTACAATAATAATTTCTTTCCCTTACACTTTTGCTGAAATGTTATCTCCACGTTTCTTCTACCTTGTCATGATTCCTTATCTAGCAATTCCCTATATATACCTTCTCAATTAAGTTATAAATAAATAATATTAATAAATAAATAAAAAAATCATTTTAAAATTAATTTCTCACCTAATAAATCTTAGGAAGTTATGACTGTTAGCCAAATGGTCATCTGCAATAAGGTATGAAGCAGCTTGCGTGTACAGTAAAAGTTCTGTAACTAGTAAATAATACAAAATAACTTCTAAGTTATAACAGTTAAGGACAGTTAATATTGCACTGTGTATTGTATGGTTGATTACTTAGTTAAAAATCAAGAATTACATTAAGCATAATTAACTTTTATAATGGATAAAAATTTGCATGATAAATCAGAAAGTTGAAAAGTATTTAAAAAAAGAAATCTGAATTTGAATGATACAGAAAAATGAGTGAACTCATAAGAAAACTATTCCTCAATATAAGTTTCCTAATTTCTTTAATTACTGAATTATAAGCATGAAAATATATGATTGAGAATTACAGGTGTTCAATGTGAAATTTTTCTGCTTTTCAGGGAAAGGGGGCTTGTTTCCAGAATGAAAAATCCTATCATTCCCCCCTCTCTCTCTTTATGAGACCACTTTTAGTTGATAAGTTCTTATAAATTCCTAGTATTTCAAACAGTAGCAACTTTAGTAGCAGAAATCTGCTACTAAAATTATTATATGATCTAAATGGAATCATGGAGACTCCTTGAGAGAGATTTACTTCAGACACCACTGTAGCTGCTTACATTTAACTCACTCAGCTTCTGCCCTCAAGTTGTATTTAATGCACCTACTGTTCTCCATACAAAAAAATACTAATCACCACTCCTTTGAGCAACTTCCAAGAATTGCACTTCTTAATATGATTTTGCCATTGCCAACTGTTCAAACTCCTAATTTTTCAAAACTCATATCTGTGGTCTATAATCTTTCTAATCAGCTCTCTCAGATCTATACATTAAAACTGGTTTGAACAATGTCTTGAGTACAACTAGTTTAGTGTTTGACCAATTTCTCTCAAAGAGAGAATTTAGTCAAAATGCTAAATGTCACTCTATTATGTTTCCCTGTCATTCTAAAACATCACTCTATTGCATTTCTCTGTCATTCTAAAACATCACTCCATTAAGTTTCTCCATTATTTTTTGTTCTTTACTTAATATTCGGGGAATGGTCAACTGCCTTAACTATCGGCTGCTGCCATTTGTCTATTTCTAGTATATCTTATTTCTCACACTTTATTGTCTCACAAATTTACTAAAATAAAGAGCCAAAAGGCTTCAGTTCAGCAATGCAAAATTTGTAAAAATTAAGTGGATATTAAATCCAACATTATTTCAAAGCCAAATACAGAAACTATAAAGTTTCATATGAAATTTGACCAGAGAGCTTATGGGAATACATTCGCAGGCGTGAGTTGCCTTTTCTGGCTAGGGCAATTCGTAAATGGCGGCGTAATAGTAAGTGCAATATTGAATATATACAAAGATAATGAAATAAAAATAAATGAAAAGTTGTCTAAAAAAACAATCCATAAACCAAGGAGTAAGATAGGATGCCATCTGTCTCAAACACTTAATATTTACATTAATAATATATTAATACAGTAGAGGGGTGCTTAAGGATCAAAGCTGTATAACTGAGAGGAGACCTCCACATAGCCTTTAAAGGAATGTGGAGAACCGATCAGGGCTTCTGACCTAATGTCCAATCCTCACCTTCTCGTGGTGCACCCTGTTGGGTATCTACCTGGATACTGAACGAACGAGGATAGGCTGGCAATTTGGGATTTAGCTGACCAAATTGCATTCCTATTAGTTAATAGGAATTTAACCAATTCCTATTGGTTAAATTTCATTTTAATGTTAAATTTACAAAGTTAAATTTCCACTTTGTAGATTGGGATGAGAATACTTTTCCTCCATTCCTCTGGTATCTTTTCCTGTTGGGCTATTTTCCTCATCAGATCCCATAACATATCCATGCCCTCACTGCCCAAACTTTTCCACACTTCCCCAGGTATCTGGTCTGCCCCCACAGCCTTTCCAATCTTCTCGGTACCCAATCCACTTCCTCTCTACTTATGTCTTGCACCGGTCTCTTGTTTGCCTCTCCATCATCACACCTCTCTCTCTCTCAGATTCTCCTCATTTAGTAGTTTACGGAAATATTCTTTCCATCTTCCTCTGATTTTGTCCTCCTCTTGTAATACTACTCCTGAGGCATCCTTTATCTGTTTGACTGATGTTATGTCTTTCGAGGCCTTATCTCTGGCTTTCACTATTCTCAACAGCTGAGCTTCACCACCGTTTCTCTCCAGTTCTTCATAAACCTCATCAACTGCCCTCACTTTCGCCCTTGCCACAGCTCTTTGCATTTTTTTCGCTAATCTATATATGCCTCCGTGTCGGCTCTAGTTCCAGTCATGTCCCATTTTTTCTTTGCCTCTTTCTTTTCCTTGATTCCAACTGCACCTCCTCATTCCACCACCATGCCTCCTTATCCTCAGACGGTCCCTTTCCTGATGTTATACCAAGCACCTCTTCTCCAATTTTTCTAATATTCCAACTATTAACGTCCCACCTGAGGATAATCTTCCACATCCTCTGGTAACGTCATTTCTTTCAATACCTTTTCTTTAAACTTATTCCTTGGGCCTTCCTCTTCCAATTTCCACCACTTTATTCTCCTCTGTATCCACCACTTCCGTCTATTCTTCTTTTCCCCTTTTATATCACAGTCTACCACAACCAACCTGTGCTGTGCCACTACACTTTCCCCATTAATCACTTTACAGTTTTTCACCTCCTTCAGATGTTTCCTATGGCACATAATATAGTCAATCTGACTCATTCTATCTCCGCTCTTATAGGTTATCAGATGCCCAACTCTCTTCTTGAACCACGTGTTAACTATAGCCAGATCGAAGGTCACAGCATATTCTATGATTCTTTTACCTTCTTCATTTCTTTCACCACTACTCCAACCCCTATGTACCTTTTCTTCACTGCTTCGTCGCCTTCCTACATGCTCATTCAGATCTGCTCTGACGATCACTCTCTCACCATCAAGAATTCCCATTACTACTTGGTCAAGTTCTCTCCAGAATGTCTCTTTCTCCTCCTCATCACAACCTACTTATGGGGCGTAGCCACACTTCCTCCCGTCTCAAGCTTAACGCTCATAATCCGATCATTCTATATGCCCTTCAACAGTTTTTATGCCCTTCCACCTTGTCTCCTGCATGCACAAGATCTTCAGCTTCCTTCTTCTCATCATGTCCACTATCTCCCTACTCTTCTCATTCATCGTACCCACATTCAGCGACCCGATTCTTACTTTACACACACTCTCTTTCTGTTGGACTCACTTCTTTAGCCAAACCCGTCCTTGGTTCAGTAGCCCTAGCCCACTTCTCACAGTCCTCGGGGACAGAACTGCAGTCGCTTATGGGGTACGCCCTGGCCGTGGTCCTTTCTCTGTTATTCAACATTTCATCTTTGGTTTTGGCATGGGTTTTTTTTATGGCCGGATGCCTTTCCTGACACTAACCCTCCCCATTTATCCGGCCTTGGGACCGGCACTGAGAAGACTAATTTGCCCTCTCCAGTGGCTGGGTTCGGATGTGAAATATCATATGAAGGAGAAAAAGACAAAATTAAAAACTTCAAAATTTTTACAGATTATGGGTCTGATAAATAGAACACTCAAACCAAATATAGTACAAAAAGAAAAAAGCTTGAAAATATACAATACTTTAGCAGTGCTCACATTATTATATGGCAGTGAAATTTGGGCAATAAACAAACAAGATGAACCAATAATAAAAACAAGTGAAATGAGATTTATGAGAAGAACTGCAAAATACACATTATTAGATCAAAAAAGGAATGAAGACATTTTAAAAGAACTAAAAACAAAAGCAATAGAAGAAAAATTAAACAATCATACACAAAAAATGGATAGAACATGTAAACCAAATGGCCAACACCCGATATCCTAAACAAATACTAAAATATAAGCCAATTGAAAGTTATTTGGTCCTTTTCATTAAAATTGAAACATACTATTTGATTTTTAAGATCATAGATTTAACAAACATTTATACATAATAGTCTACTAGTTTCACTAGCTGTAACTGTCTAGCTTTGTCAAGACGAGAAAGGTTATGAGTATTAAATGCCTTGTTGGATATATTAATGTTTTTAAGTTTTTCAACGAAGTGTTGAGAATTCCTTATGTACGAAGCTGACTTCCTTATCTTCTCTTTTAATAGGTTAGCGAGGTGCTTGGCTAGTAGTTTTGGCTAAATTGGATGTAAAGATTTTAGTTTTCTTTATAAGTCCTGAGGCTATCCATTCATACTGTGAATCAAAAGATTGGTCTTGTTGTGGTTTTTCATGGTTGGATCTTTCTCTAATATATTTGATATGTAGACTGGTCAGCTAGTAAAGTATCAATCTTTGTAATATAATCTTTGGTATTCATAATGACTGTGGAGTTACCTTTGTCTACCTTAGTTACTATCATGTCTTTGTTTTGTTTTAAGTTCAAAACTGCCTTCCTTTCCGAGGGTGTAATATTCTGTTTCAGTGGTTTTGCTGTAGAGAGGATGATTATACTTTTGAATCTTATTTCATTTGCTATTGTCTGTGAGAGTGGAGAAAGACCTTTCTCAATATTACATATGAAGTCTATTTTTGGGATATGGTTAGGAGCAATAGAAAAGTTAAAACCTTTTTTTAAAATTTCTGATTCTTGTTTTGAGAGGCTGTGATCCGAAAGGTTAAAAATAACTTTATCATCCGGGAGACTTGGTCTAGAGTTGCATTTTTTTTTTTCTATAGAGTTCATCAAATACTCATAACCTTTCTTGTATTGACAAAGCTAGACAGTTATAGCTAGCAAAACTAGTAGACGATTATGTATAAATGTTTATTAAATCCATGGTCTTAAAAATCAAATAGTATGTTTCAATATAAGCCAATTAGAAAGAGAAGGCAGGGTAGACCTCAAAAAAGGATATTGGATGGCTAATGAGACTGGAACAGACCAATATGGTCTATACCTGTAATTAGCGTTATGATGATGATGATAAATTAGATCAACTTGCATTGTCTCAACCATTATTCAAACAAAAAATACAAATACAACTCAAATACATAAACATTATTCAAGAAAAACTGAAGGAGTTTGAAAACAAGAACCAAACCTTTGAGATTTAGTGGCAAATCCTAAAGAAAACTGATTCAGCCACAGAGGCATGTGATGAGATAATCTTCAAGGATAGAAAAATCAGAACTCAATGGTGGATTCAAGAAGTTAAAGAGAAAGTGAAGGAAAAGAAGAAAGCATATCAAAAGTTCCTGGCAAGTAAATCAGCTTATGCTCTTAGGGAATACAGAGAAAAATGTAAGAAAGCAAAGCATTGTATAAAATTAGCTAAACAAAAGTCATGGGAAGACTTTGGTAAAATAAATATCAGGAAGGTGGTAAAATATTCTGGAGGCTATTGAAAAAACTCAGAAATGGAGGAAAGAGTACTGTAAAAGGAATTGGAGATAATAAAAGTAATATAAAAACTGATAATTTAGAAGTCAGATGATTGAATTCTGGATGACTACAGTAGGAAATAAAACTGAATGCAAGAATTACATAGGTATTTCCATAATGAGTGTTACTGGAAAGATTTATACAAGTATACTTGAGAAACAGCTAAGAAAAATAGTGGAAGGAAAGCTTGGTGAAGAACAAGCTGGATTCAGGCCAAACACAGGTTGTCAGGATCACTTTAAGACAAATAGTTGAGAAATCTTGGGAATATAACAAGGATCTGTATTCAGGTTTTATAGACTTGGAAAAGGCAAGGTTTGGTTCTTGTTTTCAAACTCCTTCAGTTTTTCTTGAATAATGTTTGAGACAATGCAAGTTGATCTAATTTAAAGTGTATTGTTACCTCTTCTTTCTTGCTTCAGCAGATGTCAAGAGGAAAGCTATTCAAAATGCTATGGTCAGATGGGATAAAAAATAGGATATTTCTGTTGAGCAATACATTTAAGCTGTAAGACAGCAGTTAGAATTGAAGGAGATACAGGAAGATAGTCTGATGTTAAATCAGGTGTGTGACAAGGGTACACACTATCTCCACTGTTATTATCTATATGGATTACATTATGAAGGAAAGTGATATTAAACTTGATATGAAAATTGGTGATGTTAATTTTAGCTCTCTACTTTATGCAGATGATGTTATACTTCTACATAAATCCAGTAGAAGTTTGCAAGATTTACCAACTAAAGTGAATGACTGTTGTAATTAATTTTATATGAAAATCACCAACAATATGTACTGTATCCTAATTGGACAACCTACACAACAAGTAAAACATTTCAGCTATTTAGGCACAATTTTTAGTGAAGATGGCAAATTAAATATAGAAATAGACAACAGAATTAGTAAACCTGGTATGGTAGGAAGTTAACTGAATAAATTTATATGCAATAAGAGAGAAAAAGTCAAAACACTAACTACTTGCATATAAAACTGTGTTCAAACCAATTTAAATTTATGGATCTGAGAGCTGGGTTAGAAATAAAACACTTGATCAAAGACTGGAGACCACAGATATGAGAGGTCTGAGAAAAATTCGGAGACTGAAAAGATGGCACCAATGGCGATATTACATTAAAAAGGACACTATTAGGAAAGAACTTACCACTGTTAGCATTCAGAAATGCATCAGCAGAGCTAATCTCATGTGATATGGTCACTTAAACAAAATGGGAGAAGAAAAAATAAGCAAAAAACAAGTGTTCTTTGGCAGGTTGGAAAAAAAAAAAAAAAGACCCAGAGATCAAGATGTAGGTGGACTGAAACAGTTAAAAGGACCTTAGAGATGGACAAAAAAAGCTCTAGGTTCAATTGTTATGATACTGAATGATGTTACTATATAAGAATATTCTATTCTGACACCTATCTTTTCAATGTTTCAGATCACTGAAATCATGAAGAGGAGGGGATTAAAAAAACCAACAATAGTTGGTTGTGTAAATTATGCAAGAGCATCAAACGTTTTTATGGGGTTAGCATATTATATCTTTAAATTATGTGTTTACTGGCAGGTTTACTCCAGGTTTGTATATTATGCAGGGAGAAAAATCCAAGATTTAAAAAAAATTCAATTTTCATATGAAACTGGATAACTCTGACATACTCACAGCCGAGGCAGTGAGTGTCGGAATTGGAAGATATAGCATTGGACATCTTCTTTTTGCTGATGACCTAGTTCTGCTTAGCTCTGCCACAGATGACCTCCAGCAGACCCTGATAGGTTTGTAGCTGTTTGTGCAGAAGCAGGGATGAAGATCAGTGTAGCCAAAATGGAAACATTTGTGGTCTCAAGACAACCATCCCAGTGCACTCTACATGTGAGTGGAGTCCCACTGAGGCAAGTGGAGAAGTTTAAATACCTTAGGTCTATATTCACAAGTGATGGAAAGTGGGATATAGAGCTAGATACTCTAATTGAATCAGCAAGCACAATATTGCAGGAGCTTGCTGATCCAATTCGAGTATCTAGCTCTATGTACCAGTAGAAGTCTGCAAGATTTACCAACTAAAGTGAATGACTGTTGTAATTAATTTTGTATTAAAATCAGCAACAATATGGAAGTTAAGCCAGAAAGCAAAGCTGGCTGTCTTCAATACAGTCTATGTCCCATCCTTACCTATGGTCATGAGAGCTGGGTAATGGCCGAAAGAATGCGAACATGAATCCATGCGGCTGAAATGAGGTTCCTTTGAGGGGTTGTGGGGCTGACAAGACTCAATAGGGTCAGAAGCTCTGCAATTTGGTAAACCCTCAATATTCAACTGATACTTCTCCATGTTGAGAGATCACAGTTATGATGGTAGAGGCACCTGGTCAGAATGCCACAAGAGAGGCTCCCCCAGCAGGCCCTCTTCGCCAAGCCAGAGGGTGGGAGACTATATACAAAACCTTTGGTGGATACGTCTGGGAGTCCCACCAGAACACCTGAGCTCGGTGGCAGAGGACTGTGACCAGTGGAAGTCCCTCTTGCAGCTGCTGACCCCACAACCCAATTAGGAAAGGTGGACCTTGAAGATGGATGGATGGGATTAGATAACTCCACTTTCATGGCAAAATTAATGCATTACTGAGTCAGTTACAAAAATTTGATTATTGCATATTATATATATATAAAATAGAGCTGTATAAAAAAGATTGGCTACATTTAAATGGATATGATGTGAGTCAATAGGAGAAACCGTTGCTGTAAGTGAAAATAATGAGTGAAGTGAATAGAAAACCTGAAAAAGCAAGAGGTGTTGTGGAAGAGCAGAAGAGTAAGGTAGGAGAGTTTGTGAAAGGAGATGTGAGTGGCATGAGTGAAGAGAATGAGAGAGAAGGAACACAAGACAGACTGTAGGAAATGGGAGAGGAGTCACAGTAGACAGGGAAACAATATGTGAGAAGTGTAGATGATGGAGTGGCTGTGTGAGTGTTCAAGAAAGGATTAAGATAGTCAATGATGTGGGGTGACATAAGTCTGAGGAGAGGTTTAATATTGGTGATGATAGAGAGGAATGACCAGGGTGGAGCATGGAGAGTCATATCTGAGTGAGATCAGTGGGACTTGTTACAGAAACAGAAATGAGCTGGTGTGTATGTTTACAAATGCTAGAAGTATTTGAAACAAGGAGAATGAAATTGTAACATTGATAGAGTTCATTTGCCCAAAAATTGTTTGAGTAAGTGAGACATGGCTGAATCAGGATGACATTCTGGCAAGAACAGAGATATGTAGTCTTTTGTAAAGAGAGACAAGGCAGAAAAGGAGGAGGAGTGCTGCTGATGATGGCAGAGGAGTTATGTGGGTGATTATGATAAACTTAGGAGGCAGCTTGAAGTGATCTCATGGAACGAGGAATTGGATGGGAAGGAAATCAACACTGCTTGGTCTCAGGAACTATCTGTCAGAGGCAATGACCAAGTGCATTCCAAAGGTCAGGAGATTATATAAGGTAGGTGTAAAATGGAAGACTGAAGAGGGAAAGTATGTAATCTGGAAGAAAAGCCATTGTAAAGGCAGCATAAGATGAGTAGCAATAATCAATTTACATGAGGAGTACACAAAGAGTAAGCAAGGAAGGTGACTTGGTAAGGGCAGCAAAAGTGTGGTATGAGCAGCAGTTAGCAAATGAGACTAAAAGAGATCCCAGGGATATAGTAGAGGTGTTGGAAAAGCTAGTGAGGACAAAGATTCAGAAGAAGCAGTAGAATTCTCTTTAATGGACAGCATGGGTTTGCAAAAGGAAGATTGTGTTTTAACAATCTGCTTAGTTATTATAACAAGGTGAAGACTACATTGCACAAAGGAGATGAACATACAATAGCATATTCATATTTTGCAAAGGATTTGATAGATTGCCACATGACAAACTAGTAGTTAAATTGGAACAGATGGGGCTTGGAGAGTAGATTAGTGCATTGGAATAGAGATTGGCTGTGTGATAGGTATCGGCAGGTTGTATGGGAGAAGTGATATCCCAGAAGAAAAATATCGCTAATGGTGTGCTCAAGTGGTTTGTTTTGGGGTCACCGTTGTTTAATTCGTATGTAAATGACACTGGTATGTAAATGAGATGATGCAAAGTTGGGGAGAGTTATGAAAAATAGAGCAGATGTTGTTGCAACCTAGCAAGAGGACTTGACACAGACCTTGCTACATTAAACTCACCCATTCGCAAAGTGTAAGGCTTTAAAATTTGGAAAGCAAAGATTGGATGCAGAGTACAGGATTGGTGAAGATATTTTAGAGGAGGTGGAGGAGATGAAAGATCTGGAGATGGTGGATAATGACTTGAAATTTCAGGGACATTTTGCAAAAATTGCAAGGACAACACAGTGGATTATGGCAATGATACAGAGAACACTCACATGTATAAGTAAGAATGTTATGATTCTATTGTAGAAGGCTATGATCAGCACATAAGGATTACTGTACACAGATTAAGTAGCCTTATTTGGCTAAGTCAATTTCTGGTATCTGGAATGTGGAGTATGAGGACAGATTGAGAAAATACAAATTGCAGAGCCTAGAAGCAAGGGGGGGGGGGCAATATAAAGACATGATCAAGACATAAGTTGGTAAGGAGTAATTACCAGATTAGTGTGGATGAGATTTTTCATAGAATGTCTAGAGACAGGAGGAAAATAAGAGACCATCCGTTGAAGCTGTATAAAGAGGGTGTGAAGAAGGGGACGAGAAATAGATGTTTTGCATTGAGAGTGGTGGGTGATTGGAATGCATTATCTGAAAGTATGGCAAGTGCAGAGACAGTGGATGTATTTAAGTCAAGGTATGACGAGCTGTGTGTGTGTGAGAGAGAGAGAGAGTGGGACCTCTCATGATGAGTCTCTTGACTCCACGGAGGTCTAAGAATAATAATAACGTTATTGAGAGATGAAAAATCATGGTTATAAATAAAAATACAATTCAATTTCCAGTGTCAAAATTTTAAAAATAATTTAGATTTGAAAACAAAAAAAAAAGGTATAAGATTTGTATCTTACCATTCACCTCAGGAATTTTTCCTAAGAAGTCTAATTCCTTTTTCAGCTGAAACCACTTTATTGGATGTTTTAGGCCTATGAGATCAGTTTCCTGATTTTTCCACTGATTAGAATACTTAAGAGTACTAGCCAGAGATGTAAAGCCAAATTCAACAGTTGGCAACAAAACAGTAGCTTCTAAACAAATAAAAAAAAGGAAACAATAAATTGGCAAATAATAATATAAATTAACCATTACCCTGTTGATTACAGCTAAAATAAAACAACTGTAATGTGTCATACTTTATTGAAAATATAAGAAAACTGAAAGGTTATTCTTATCATCTGTTTCTAATCAGATCAAGATTTATTGCAAAAACAAGTAACATTAAATTTCCTTATGATGTGCATATTCTGATGGCTGGTCTCAGTGGGGAAGTAGGATAAAGACAGAGTGCAGGTTTAAATTGCCACAATAGCTTGAATATTCATAGACATCATTCACAATGTGATTTTTATTATCTGGTGTGATACTACTATTTTTTTTTGTTGTAAGAATGAAATTATTATTATTATTACACCTCCAGGGAGTCCAAAGACTCATCGAGGGAGGGCACTTGCACCACAACTCTGTCTCCACCACATCCACCAACTACTTTCATCATCTATGCCAATGCCACATACTGCTGACCACCACCACTAGTATTTTCACAGACAATCACAAACATCCATGCCCATGGCAGGATTCGAACCCACAGCCTTTATATCAGAAATATCACATTTAATCTTTAGTTCTTGAATTATCTCATTCTTTATCCTCCTACTATACAATAAAGTGGTGGGTTCATCATTAAAAAGAAAAAAAAAGAAAAAAAAAAAAAAAAGATTATGCATTGCAAATTCTTTTAGTGTTACACAGTGATCAGCATTCATTTTAGTAAAAATTTCTCATCATTGAATGTAAACAGACACGTTTACATTCAATGATGTAAACATTGAATGTAAACGAGAGAACAGCCAACTTCAAATGATAGGATAACAATCAACCAGAATTAAGTGATAACAGGAGCCATCAACTGCCTTCAACGAACAGTCATGCGATTAATCTTTCTAACCACATCCTGAAGAATAATGAACTCCTGCTACTTAGTAAAGGCTTAGACTTTGCTGTGGCACTCAGAATTGTTAACAAATTGGATATTATATACCATATTGAAAGACGCATAAGATTTCTCTCAACCACAATAGCTGATAAAATACAATTAGAAACTTCGAACTAGTAACCAATAACTAGTAACCTAACCAAATCTGAATTAGCAGGTGTGAAATCTTTAAAAGAAAATCAGGATATCTTAATCACTAGAGCTGATGAATGTCACTGTTATTTTAAACCGAACAACTTACCTAGAAAATAATGAATCAATTAGTCTCAGACAACAGCATCTATCAACTTGTAAACTATAACCCAACTAATCGGATTAGAAAGAAAACAGAAAAATGACTTAAATCACTCGCATCCTGGCTTGAGGATACAGTTAAAAAGCTGGTCAATACTACACTATGCTCGTTCTCCAAGAATTTATGGTTTACCCAAGATTCGCAAGCAGCACGTACTACTTCAGCCAATAGTTGAAGGTATTGACAGTCCCAATTATCATCTAGCCAAGAAACTAGTGCCAACACTGAAGGAGTTCGTAGGTCATTCCCCCTCCTTAATTAAAAACACACAACACTTTGTAAACAAAATTAAAGACATCATGCTAGAAAAAAGTGATTTATTAATTTTGACGTCTCTGCCCATTTCACGAGTGTCCCAATCAATGATATAATTCTTTTTTTAAAGAACAAATTCTAGCCTGATATCACAGAGCTCTTTGCCCATGCATTACGTTCTGGCTATTTTGTATGGCAAAATAATTTTTATCTACAAAAAGAAGGCACAGCCATAGACTCACCACTATTCCCCCCCCCCCAATTGCTAACTTTAATATGGAAGAGCAACGTACTCAGATTCCTCTAGTTTAAAATCCAAAGTATGGCTTATATATGTTGATGATATTTTCATTATCTGGTCCCATGGCTGCCAGACATTAGACACTTTCCTTGGCTACCTAAAGAAACAACACAAACAATTCACAATCGAAATTGAAAGTCAGAACTCACTTCCCTTTCTAGATACACTAGTCACAAGTCCTCCTTCTGGCAGTCTTTCCTTCACTGTTTGCCATAAGATTATTATTATAATATATATATATACATATATATACATACACACACACACTCTCATACCACCATCCAACACAAAAACTAGGTATCATTAACACACTAAAAAACAGGGCTTTGAAGATTTGCTCTAGTGAACAAGCACTTAAACATGAATTAAAAGTTATCAGCAATATCTTCCTGAAAAATGGCTACAGCCAAAATACTATCAACAAAATTCTTCACAAGACTCCACTTAAAAACAAAAATAAACTAGATTACAATAAAACTGTAACCATTCCATACATTAAAAGTATATCAGATAAATATAATAAATTTAGTTTAATCCTTTATCCAAGTGTGAGCAAACAAAGTTTGCGCCTGAAAGTATCTTCAGGACTGGGTTAAGGTGGTATACACCAGGGCAACTCGTTGCAAAGGTGGAGCAAGCTACCAACACTCCTATCTCAGTATCTCCTATAATGCAAAACACATCTCCTTGCGGATATGTCTAATGTTATGCATTAAGGGAAGGGCCACTACCCAGACTAGTTTCGACCTTTATTGAGGTCTCTTCAGTGGGAGCCAGGCCCAAGTGGAGATATCAGGCAGAAGCATTAGCAGGTCATCTCTACCTATAGGAATTGCCAATTGGTGTGCCACCCTTTTTTTAATAATTTACTCTGGATTTAGAGAAAGATGTTGAAAGTTTATTTTTCACTTGGTTAGAGTATAATAAATTTAGTTTAATCCTTTATCCAAGTGTGAGCAAACAAAGTTTGCGCCTGAAAGTATCTTCAGGACTGGGTTAAGGTGGTATACACCAGGGCAACTCGTTGCAAAGGTGGAGCAAGCTACCAACACTCCTATCTCAGTATCTCCTATACATCTTTCTCTAAATCTTTCAACATCTTTCTCTAAATCCAGAGTAAATTATTAAAAAAAGGGTGGCACACCAATTGGCAATTCCTATAGGTAGAGATGACCTGCTAATGCTTCTGCCTGATATCTCCACTTGGGCCTGGCTCCCACTGAAGAGACCTCAATAAAGGTCGAAACTAGTCTGGGTAGTGGCCCTTCCCTTAATGCATAACATTAGACATATCCGCAAGGAGATGTGTTTTGCATTATAGGAGATACTGAGATAGGAGTGTTGGTAGCTTGCTCCACCTTTGCAACGAGTTGCCCTGGTGTATACCACCTTAACCCAGTCCTGAAGATACTTTCAGGTGCAAACTTTGTTTGCTCACACTTGGATAAAGGATTAAACTAAATTTATTATACTCTAACCAAGTGAAAAATAAACTTTCTATATCAGATAAAATAAACAGAATACTACAGAAATACAATCTTAATGCTACCTGCAAAATGAAAGAAACTTATTCAACTCATCCATGGATCCACTTCCTGCACCTGTAATTTGCCATATAGAAGTGAAGCAGGATGCACAATTCCTCTCAGAAAAAAGGAACATAAATTGCATGTTAAATTTAATAACTATGGTAAATCTGACCTTCATGTCCTGAATACCGTGCATAGAATTGACAGGAAAGGCACCTGTTATTTACATCACACCAAAATGTGGTACAAGCATAAATTTAAGGAGGCCTGTGAAATTCTTATCACTCACCCTAATATTAAAAATAACGATGGTCTAAAAATCCCAAGAATATGGATGGCACATATTCTACTCACTTAACCTTTTAGTCTAAGAGTTAATTATAATTAGGACTATAAGCAATCCTGGAATTCTGAATTTGTTCTCTGATGATGTTATAAATAGAATATAGTTTTGATGTAGTTCTCCACCCTCAACTCCCTAAAGATCAGGCTAGTAGAATAATGATTGATCAAATCATTGTTTCTTTGGCTTACTGTTAGAAATGTAATGTAGCTCATCTTTATATGTATATATATGTGTGTATATTCCAGAGATGATGATCTTAATATGAAGGTCGAAATTAAAAGAATTATTCCTAATACGGTGGTAGTCTCCATAATTTTACTAAAATGTATGCATTGTAAATATTATAGATCAGTGATCTTTGGAAAAAAAAAATCAGAAAACAAACCACAGTTACAACTTATTTTATGCATGTTATGGCTTTGATTCACATAATATTTAATTCTTCCAATATTTTGTCTCAGTCACCGAGACATCAATGAATACAACATGAGACTTATAAAAGACACAAAGGCAATACAAAACTAGTCCAACACAGGAATGAAAGATTGAAGTCCTAACTCGGTGGGACATCCTCTATGGGCACCTGTTCGAAGCGTAGGATGTAAATTGGGATCTCGAAGTATTAGTGCTTCCCACATTTTGGGAAGTTTAATGCAACCATATTTATTTAAATTAGGCTAATTTCTGAGCAGCTGCAGATTCCAAAAATAGTCTTTCTCTTCTAAATTTACTGTACTGGAGCATGGTGGTCTTTTTCCAAATGATTCTATGAGTCACATAGAATAAAGCGTGGTCCACAAGGCCTGATTGACCATAGTCATGGCTGCAGCTAATAAGAAAATAATTAATATTTATTAACTTATCATTATGTGTTGTAATCAATACCACTAACATCAATTGTCTTACTATCCCATAATGCAAAGCACACCTTTTGGACATGCATCTTTAATTTATAGTATAGCCAAGTGAAAAAACTTCCAACATCACTAATCC
Source organism: Typopeltis vanoorti (assembly GCF_054136105.1). NCBI lineage: Eukaryota > Metazoa > Arthropoda > Arachnida > Uropygi > Thelyphonidae > Typopeltis > Typopeltis vanoorti. The sequence goes on along the minus strand of NC_143565.1, from coordinate 13,427,227 downwards.
AGAGTAATTTAATAATAAGACAACATACCCCTATTCACTACTCATATATGGGAAATATATGACTTCTGCATTACTTCAACCTTAGTATCTCTTCTGGCTCTGGTTGGCACTGATGAGACCTCAATAAGGATTGAAACCAGTCTGGGTAGTGGCCCTTCCCATAATGCATATCTTAAAGGAGATGTGCTATGGGATATTTAAGACAACTGATGTGAAGTCATGTGAAAATATTTAACTTGCAAACTTTATTTAGTTCTTAAGTAGCTTCTTAATTTGGAGGTTAGCAATCAGGGTAATCAGAGTGTCTGATCCTCTGCCATTCTTTTGATTTCATAATAGCTCGTTACCCATTGATTTCTTCATATCAACCCAAGAAGTTCTTGGTCTACCAGGAGATCTTCTTCCCTATAATTTTCCCTCTAGCATTTCCAGAGATGTTTTCTCTGTTGATTCTCTTAATATGTGTCCTGCAAACTTGCACTTTCTCTTTATAAGGTCTTCCTTGAGTGCTCTTTGGGTTCTCATTAACTTCGATAGCTTTTCATTAACTTTTTTCTTGTTCCAAGAAATCTTTAGTGATCTTCTATATAATCACATTTCAAATGCCTGCAATTTCTTGATTATGGATTTTGTATATGTTCACGTCTCGCACCCATAAAATCCTATGTATGGTCCACATTCAGTTATTTTTATGAGTTATTCTCATTTTATCTATTTATTCCAGAGGTCATTAGTAATTTATTATTCCAGAATGTTTCTTTTGCCTTAGCTATTCTTGATTTTATTTCCATAACTGTTGTTCCATCTTCTGTAATCATTACCTCCTAAATAATTGTAAGCCTTTACATTTTGAATGAATCCTGTTGATACTCTTAAATTTGATACTCTTCAAAGTGCTACCAACTTGGTTTTATCTGTATTTAATACTAAACCAAAATTCTGATTCTTTTTTGATTAGTATTTCAGCCATATTTTGTAACTCTATTTCTGATTTCACCATGAACAACAAATCATCAGCATATCTAATACTGTTAATTATAATGCCATTTATTTTTATTCCTATTTCAATTTCTTCATATTCTTTTATTATCATTACACTATATATATTAAAAAGTATAGGGAATACTATACACCCTTGTCTCACTCCTCTTTTGATAAATATTGTTTCATTATTGATGTCATTTATAATGCATCTTCTGATTCCAGTATAATTCTATTATTCTGAGGTCTTTTGTATCAATCTGAATGTCTTTCAATATTTCTATTAACTTTTCATGGCTTACTGTGTCAAATGCTTTTTGAAAGTATATAAAGCAGAGATATCTGTTATTATATATTTCTATTGATCTTTCAATAATAGTTTTTAATTCATAAATGGCATTAATTTTATTTTGTTTACTTACACCTGGATAAAGAATTAAACCAAAAATATAATTTCTTGGCATATTTAATTCACAGTACAACCAAGTGAAAAACTTTCAACAATACATGCACTTGATCTTCAAAGTGCTACCAACTTGCCTGAAATCCTTTAGTGAATTTTCAGGCTCCAATAAATATAACATCATGAGGAGAATGTAATGATGATAGTGGCCAACAGGGTTGCCGAGAGAAATTTTCGGGTCCGTGACAATTCTGTGGTCTAGACCCCACTTAAAAAAGTGCACCACTTTTGTTTAATAAAAAAAGCCATTAAACATTTATTTAAAAAAAGTGTACAATAAATTCAAAATTCGATACATTACATACAACACAAAATACAAACATTAAATAAAAAGAGAATTTTTAAATTTTTATTGCCTCATCCACTTCCTCACTTTATGGTTAGCAAAATCTTTAATCACCTCGTCATAATCAATTTTCATTGCCAGGTCATGTTCTATTGATAGCAAAGATAGGCCGTTTAATCTTTCCTGGAGCGCTGATGATCTACTAAAGTTCTTTATTGCTGAAAGTTTACTAAATGCACTTTCACCTTTGGCAACTGTTACTGGTATTTTGCAAAATATTCTGATCGAAGTACATATTTCAGGAAAAACACCATGAAGTTGAAATTTATAAATTGTATTTAATAAATCTAGTTCGGTTTAGTGCACGGCCTACTTTTTTTAGCACACACACAGCCTATTTTTTAGTGCACCGTGTACACTATACAGTTGCACACTTTACAAAGAATCACAAAACCTTTGTCTATCAAAATACTAACAAGAATGAAGCATTCTGGCAGGGAATATTACTGTGAATGCAATTACTAGCTAGCGCAGCCGACTGCAACAACCTTGAACGAATGCCTATTGATGTCATCACCTGCTATAACTACAGCGATCCGCGCCGAGAGAATCAGTGTCTTCCGGACAATCACGGCGAGCTAAAGAGCATAGCCGTCTGTCTAAAACAAAACACAGTATCATTCTCGATATGCCATTATCCTTTATCATTGTTGTATTATTACGAGAATTAAAACCATTCATTATAAACACAGTTATGTGACACGTCTGGGCCCGACGGTCGGGCCCTTTTCTATGCCGGGCCCATGACAGAAGTCTCAGATGTCACCCCCCTCTTGGCGGCCCTGGTGGCCAATATTGATATCTTTACTTTTACTGGGAGCAGCCATTTTTAATTAGAATCATTGATGGTGATGGGAATGCCATTCCCAAAGGCGTTTTAACTACAACACTCCGGTAAATATGGAAATACATACACCATTTTAAAGTTATTCATGAGATAAAGAAGCACCTATAAATGTCTTGATATTTTTAGCACCTATTACTGCAAGTGTCCATTTTTAGATTGATGGCAATAGCAGAGGTATTAGTGTTTTGACTGCAGTACTACTATGAACATGGGATATGGGAGTGCTGCATTCTTGTGACTACTGCCCAAGTAGTCACAGGAAATTATATTTCCTGTGAGTACTTGGACAAAGGCAAGTTTTGGCGATGCCAGGAACAGTCAGTGTTAACAGCCAAAAATAATGTTAGAAGGAGGTAGATGGAAAGTTGATGATGGATGAAGTAGCCTATACAGTGAATAGTGTGATGCAGAGTGTCTGGAAATGAGTCACTGTACTCCATAGAGGTGTCATAATTATAAGTGAATATACATTTTTCAGTTTTGTTGTCAATACTTGCATAACTTTTGATGGCATTATCTTTACTGTAAGAAAACTAAAATTATGCTAAACTCTATTATAACAAAGATAATATAGCAGACACTGAAAAATGCAAGTGATTTTATTTTTTCAGAATGTAAACACTAAAATCTGACACTTTTATATGCATTTTGAGTGTATGAATGAGTATAATATGCCCGAGCGAAAAAGGACAACAAATCAGAATGGGATAGTTAGTATAAGGCATCAAGGTAGGGATGGGGCTAATGGGCATCTGAGAAATTCATGTACACTAATGCTAGGAGTATTAGGAACAAGAAGGAAGAATTTTTGGCCATGATTTGCACTTCTACACCACAGGTTATTGGCATTAGTGAAATATGGCTGACTGTAGATGATATAGCTAGTGGGATTGAATATGATGGGTATAGTGTGTTCAGGAATGACAGGGAGAATAAAATGGGGGGAGGAGTATTGTTGATGATAGCTGATGAGCTGCAGCCAAGGAGAACAGAAGTTGAATTGCAGGATAGAGAAAAGAGCACATTTGAAGCCATTTCGTGTGAGATTGTGGCTAGCAGATCAAAATATACAATTGGGTGCTGCTATAGACCAGGTGATGAAAAAGTTGATGGAGATAGTGTGCACAAGCAGATAGAAGAAATGAGTGGAAGGAGGGTAATTATTATGGGAGATTTCAACCATGATCGCATTAATTGGAGTGAAGAGAGGACACACAGGAGGAAGGAATTGGATTTTATGCGGTTATTAATGGATAACTATCTGAGACAGCATGTAATGGAAAATACTAGGGGTCAGAGAGTGCTTGACCTAGTAACTGCATCTGAGGATTTGGCTGTAACAAATATGACCACATTGCCACCAATTGGTGAGAGTGATCATAGGGTCTTGACTTGGGAGGTGGCTAAAGGTGTGGAATAATTTACAATTAAGACAGGGTACATGTGGAATTATCGGGCTGGTAAGTATAACAAGCTTAGGAGTTTGATTAGTTCAGTGCCATGGCATGTACCACTACAAGGGCTAGAAGTTGATAGTGCATGGGAGGCAGTTAAGAAGTGTTTGAATGAAGCAATGGCTGACTGTATACCTAGAGTCCGAATAATAAATCAAGTAGGGTTAAATGGATGAATAACACCATTAAGCTTGAGCTGCAAAAAAAGAAACAACTACGGGGGGGAATTTAAGGAGAAAGGTGACTGGCAGGCACATGAACGGTATAAAGCGCAGGCCAGAAGGGTAATGATAACTAATATTTAAGGAATTGACAGCGTATACTAGAAATATAGATTAAATAAACTTTAATATATACCTTCCGATATTTCGGCGAACGTCACGTTGCCATCTTCTTGGGAACTTACTACACAGACACGTGTACACAAGTACTAATAACAGCAAATGAGACTGAAGCTAGGAAGCTAGCGTTTCCTAAAGTCCTGATGGTGCCCCCTGGCAGGCTATATTGGTAGTTCTTGGCCTTTGGGCTGAAGTTCTTCTGATAACAGTTTCCCAAATTTGGGGCAGTTTCATGCATCCAAATTTGTTGAGGTTTGGCATGTTCCTAAGGGCCGAGGCTGATTCCATGAATAGTCTTTCATACTTGAACTTGCTGCGGTGTATTACTGTGGCTTTCTTCCATCTTATTCTGTGGCGAGTATCCAGAGCGTAGTCTGCAAGCCCAGAGTGGCTGTACTGGTAAAATCGGATGTAATCCTTGTGTTCTGAGATTCTGATATTTGCTGTCCTGCCTGTTTGGCCAAAGTAGGACAGTTTACAGCTGCAAGGGACCTGGTATACACCAGGTAGGTCTAGGGGAAGTGGTTGGTCTTTGGTGGAGCGGATAAGGGTTGCCAGTTTTCTATGTGGTCTGTAACAGGTGGTCAGGTCATGTTTTTTTAGGATTTTATTGATTTTTTCCGAGGTGCCTCTGATGTAGGGAATAGTGATAGATTTAGAGTAATCTTTTTTGTGAAGGGGAGGGGGTGGTGGGTTGTGGATAACTGGGTTAAGTATTTTTTGGATTTTTTGGAGGGGGTAGCCGTTGGCTGAGAAAGTGTCACGGATGTGATTTAGTTCAGTGGTTATGGCTTGATCATTAGAACAGATTATTTTTGCCCTGTTGAATAATGTTTTAATCACTCCATATTGTTGTGAGGGGGGGGGGGGGATTGTTGGTGAATGTATCTGCCTGTATGGGTGGGTTTTCTATAAACTGAGAAAACCAAGGTTCCATCAGGTTGGCGGGGTGACTAGTGTGTCTAGGAAGGGGAGGTTATTGTTTTCCTCTTTTTCCAGGGTGAATTTGATTCTAGGGTGTTGGTTGTTCAAGTGTGTTAGGAAGGAGAGGAGTGAATCCGGGCCATGTGGCCAAATAGCGAAAACATCATCAACGTAGCGAAGCCATATGGTAGGTTTTTGTGGGGCTGAGTTTAAGGCTTTCTCTTCAAACATCTCCATGAAGAAGTTGGCCAAGGGTGGGGAAAGTGGTGAACCCATGGCTGTCCCCTCTATCTGTTTGTAGAATTTTTCCTGCCAAACGAAATAGCCTGAGTTCATTGTAAACTGAAATAGGGCTGAGATATCGGGAGGAAATTTAGCTTGGATTAGCTCTAAGGTTTCTTTGAGGGGAACATTCGTGAATAGGGAGGAGACATCAAAACTGACCATTATGTCATTATGTTGGAGTGTAAGGTTTTCTATACTGGCTTTGAAGTGGGCTGAGTTTTTTATGTGTGATGGTGTATTGCCAGTATAGTGTGAGAGCGCTTTGGCTAAATGCTTGGCTAGTTTGTAAGTGGGGGAATCAATGCCATCCACTATGGGATGTAATGGCACATTTTCTTTGTGTATTTTTGGGAGCCCATATATGCAGGGGGGGGTCTAGAGTTATAGGGTTTTAGTCTGTTGGTTATCTCCTCAGGCCAAGAAGTGACCTTCTTAAGGAGCCTATGGAGTTTTCTAATTTGTGAGTTGGTGGGATTGTAATTAATGGGGAGGTAAGTGGAACGATCTAATAATAAAGCCTTGAGCTTACCTGTGTAATCTTTAAGATTAAGTACCACAGTGGCGTTTCCCTTATCCGCTTTGGTGATCACTATATTTTTGTTTCTTTTCAATTCTTGTAGTGCCTTGTATTCACTACTGGATATGTTGGATTTTGGAGGTTTTGCTTTGTTGAGAACACAGGCTACATCCAATCTGATATCGTTGGCGATGTGGTTAGGCAGTTGGCGAATCCCGCGTTCAATTTGAATCATTAATTCCTCGGCCGGTAATTTCCTAGGAGCAATGGCGAAGTTGTGACCACGTGACAGAGCGTGGAGTGCTTCTTGCTTTAAGGTAGCTGACGATAGGTTAACAACAGTGTTGGTTTGTAGTTTGGGCGCCGAGTTCTTTGTTAACTTATCAAACTTGTTGATATGTTGGCTTCGTACTCGTTCAAATTCTTTTTTAGCTGCCGTACACGAGACGTCATGTAGTACCGACCAAAGCTCGTGATTCAGCGTAAGTGAAAGCTCATTTTTTAGCGTTGATATAGCGCTATTTATGTCGGCTAGGGAACCGCGTGTGGCGGTAATTTGCTCCCGAAGTAATGCCTGACTAGCGCGGTTGTAAATACGGAGAGCTTTCTGTGAGATGAAGCCCAGAGTGGCTGTACTGGTAAAATCGGATGTAATCCTTGTACAGTACAGCCACTCTGGGCTTGCAGACCACGCTCTGGATACTCACCACAGAATAAGATGGAAGAAAGCCACAGTAATACACCGCAGCAAGTTCAAGTATGAAAGACTATTCATGGAATCAGCCTCGGCCCTTAGGAACATGCCAAACCTCAACAAATTTGGATGCATGAAACTGCCCCAAATTTGGGAAACTGTTATCAGAAGAACTTCAGCCCAAAGGACAAGAACTACCAATATAGCCCGCCAGGGGGCACCATCAGGACTTTAGGAAACACTAGCTTCCTAGCTTCAGTCTCATTTGCTGTTATTAGTACGTGTGTGCACGTGTCTGTGTAGTAAGTTCCCAAGAAGATGGCAACGTGACGTTCGCCGAAATATCGGAAGGTATATATTAAAGTTTATTTAATCTATATTTCTAGTATACGCTGTCAATTCCTTAAATATTAGTTATCATGTTTAACCAGCGTATAAGCCTCTCAACAAGAAGAAGGGTAATGAGTGTGGTAAGAAAAGCAAAAAAGGATTACAAAAGAACATTGGCCATGCAGGATAAAGAGAATCTTAAACAGTTTTTTCGATGTTGCAAGTAAAAGAAAAAATGTATATGGCACAATGATTTTAAAGAATGCCGATGGTAGAGAGGTAACTGAATCAGTTGATATAGTTGAGTTACTGAGTGAGCACTTTGCAAGAATATATCATCCAGGTGGTGACACTGCAGAAATGAATGAACCAATAGATTATACGGGAATTGTGGTGAATGAAGTGGAGGTGAGTAGTCTATTGCATAACCACAATGTCAATACATCTGTGGGATTGGATGGTATACCAGCTCGTGTTGTATGAGAAGCAGCTAAAGAATTGTCAGTACCCTTGACCATTTTGTTTAATTTGAGTCTCGGGTCTGGGTTAGTCCCGAGGGGGTGGAAAGAGGGGAAAATAGTTCCACTGCATAAAGGAGGTTCCAAGACTGCTGTTGTAAATTACCGACCGATTAGCATATCAGGAATCGTTGTCAAGGTCTTGGAGAAATTAGTCAAGAAAAGAATACAGGATTGGATAGATGAAAATGGGATATTGTATGGGAGACAACATGGTTTTGTGAAGGGTAGATCATGCCTCAATAACTTGCTCACGTTTTATAACACAGTGACGGCTGAACTGGATAAGGGTAATGGGTTTACAGAGATTCTACTGGACCTTGCAAAGGCCTTTGACAGGATACCACATGGAACTCTAATCAGTAAACTGGAGCAGATGGGGATGGATATAGGGTTGGTGAGATGGATAGGAGAGTGGTTGATGGAGAGATACCGGAGAGTGGTTTATTCAGGAGTTGAGTCCCCAAAAGATGGCTTGTGACTAGTGGTGTGCTGTTGGGCTCTGTTCTTGGACCACTACTTTTCAATTTGTTCATCAATGACATAGGAAATCTGAGAGGAAGTGTTCACTTGTTTGCTGATGATGCAAAGTTGGGTAGAGCAATTGCGAGTGCACAGGATGTCAAAATTTTACAGGATGATTTGGATAGTTTGGAGGACTGGGCTAGGGAAAATGGATGTCAATTTAATGTGGCAAAGTGTAAGGTTATGCATTTTTGGGTGAAAAGAATAGTAGCAGTATATCACATTGGTAGAACCGTACTCCAGGAGATTGATGAGGCCAGGGATTTGGGAGTGTTGGTTGATAGGGAATCAAAGTTTAGGGGGCACATTGCAAAAGTGGCTAAATCAGCTCATCAAATCACTTGGCTTCTAAAAAATACTTTAACAAGCAGAGACAAACAAGTTATTGTTCCTCTGTATCGATCCTTGATAAGATCCCATCTAGACTACTGTGCCCAGATATGGGCACCAGGGTTTCTTCTTGATGGGGAGGAGGTGAAGAGGAACCAGAGATGAGTGACCAAGATGATAGCAGGTCTGTAGAATGAACCTTATGAGAACAGGTTGAAGATGTGTGGGTTGCAAAAATTGGTCGATAGCTGGAAAAGGGGTATATGATTGAGACATTCAAATTACTGAAGGGTTTCTATAAGATTAATCCAGATGATATTTTTGAGAATAGGACTGGTGGTGGGAGGACTAGGGGCCATACATGGAAGCTGGGCAAGAATGTGGTTAGCAGGGGTGTTAGAGCTAGGTTTTTTACTTGGAGAGTGGTGAATGAGTGGAATAAGCTGCCAGAGTCTGTTGTACGTGCTACGATCATGAAAGAGTTCAAGGCGAGGTATGATAGATACTGTGTGAATGTTGAATAGTTGTTCTTGATATGACGTTAGGGCCTCTCTCGATGAGTCTGTAGACTCCTTGGAGTTGCCCGAAATAATAATAATAATAATAATTATAAAAGGAATAATGGTGGAAAGTTGGGTGGAAACACACTTAGAAATAACCATTAAGCAGCAAAGACAGCATCTAGATGAAACTACTTAGAGAATCTGCAAGAGAGAGGGAGAGCTCCTCTATTAAATGGAGTGTCTAGTAATGGAAGACTGTTGTTGTTTTCCTTTCCAAAGGTGATTTTTATCTTAGAAAAGGCAAACAACAACAAAATGTTTCTTTACTTAGAAAAGGAAAAGAAACAAGAAGTCTCCTATTCCTACACATTCTGATTATATGCCAGCCTGACGGATCCGTGGCATTCTCCATTTACAGAAAATCTACACATACAGGTAGATACATTCACCAGCAGTCATCTGGTGGATTATACGAGATTAAAAAAACCTATATAATAGGGCAAAATTAATCAGTTCTGATAACGGTGTCCTAACTACTGAATTTGATTATATCCTCAACACTTTCTTAGCTAATAGCTACAACCTCCAAAAATATTAAAATGCTGTAACTGTAATACCCTCCCTTCAGAGCAGAAATTTTTATGTTGGGCCCATATACACAAGAGATTGGCTGGTCAACCTATAGTATGTTAGGGATTGGGAAAGGACGAACTTGTTTACATTTAATTTAAAAGCCTGTATGTTGTATTCTTTGGGAAATCCATCAGTGGGAAGACTGTTCCACAGTACTGCAGTAGTAGGGATGGAGGAGGAAAAGAAACTTGTTCTGTGGGTTTCAAAGGTGTACTGTGAAAGGATGTTGGGCAGCAGCTGTATGTGTTCCAATGGGCTTAGTGCAGAGTGGGGAAATTATTGATGCTGTTTCAGATGAACATTTCCCAAGGAAATATTTACAGAATATACAAATTGCAGAGACAAAATGTCTAGGTGAAAGTGAGGGGAGGGAGTTGGTAAGAGATGTGTCGTTTATCAGTCTAATTGCTCTATTCTGTATTGAGTCAGCATTTTGAGGGAGCTATTAGGAGCCATACTCCAAATGTGAGAGCAGTATTTGATAACTGGGTAGATTTGTGATTTGTATAAGGTTAACAGCTGTTCAGAGGTGAAGTAACGTCCTGAGCGAAAGAGAAAACCAAGTTTTTTGGATGCTGAGGATGCAATGGTTGTGATGTGTTTATGCCAGGAGAGGCTTGATGTCAGAGTAATTCCGAGAAGAGAAATTTCATCGTCTGTGAATTTGAGTGTTATCGAAAATAATGCAGGGGGGAAAATGGTTCTTTTTTTGTGAGAAATAAGACGGAACTGAACCAGGTTTTACTAGCATTGAAGTTGATGAGGTTAGCTGAGCCCCACTGGAGGATGGCTTGGAGGTCAGAATTAAGGGCAGTGGTGGTTGATGCTCTGTGGGTTGAGGTGAGTTGTGTAGAGTAGGGTTTGTCAAATGAAAGGGAGGAGTGCAATGTGCTGTCATGTGCAAAACTGTGTATTGGATTGGAGGTCAACTGAAGTAGGTCATTGATATACAGAAGGAAGAGGGTCGGTGAGAAAACTGAACCTTGTGGGACCCCAGCATTAGTTGGATGGTGAGAGGATAGGCAGCTGTCTACCATCACACCAAGTGTGCATCCAGACAGGAAGCTGGCATTCCATCTTCAGAAGTCCTGAGACAGTCCAAAAGATGGGAGTTTGCTTAGTAAGTCTTTGTGCTAGACCCAGTCAAAGGCTTTAGAGAAATCAAGTGCAACTATCTGGGATTTCGATGTTTCTCCACGGCATTTGTTCAGCAATGGGTGATGTATGAGAGTAGATCTCTTGTTCATCGACATTGACGGAATCTGTACTGGTGGTTGCTTAATAGCTGGGTACCTTCAAGGTAGAGTAGGAGTTGAGAGTTGGTTTTCTCCATCACTTTGGATAGGACTGAAGTGAGTGAGATAGGGCAGTAGTTAGATGGCAGTGATTTATCATCCTTTTTAGGAATGGGTTGAATATAGGCCAGTTTCCAAGCTTTGGGATATATATATCAGTGGAGTAAGAGAGTATGTACAGACGGCATAGGATAGGAGTCAGTTCTGGTGCACAGACCTTCAGGATGATTGGAGGAATGCCATCAGGGCCAGGAGACGTTTTTTGTGTCTAATTTAGACAACAGGTTTATGATCTCTTTTTGGCAAAAGGATACAAGGAACATTGCATGCTGGGCTGTTGGAATGACTAGAGGGCATTTGCCATTGTCAGTTATGTGTGAATTGGAGGCAAAGTGTGCAGCCAGGTGTTAGCTTTTTCTGTGGGTGATGATGATGCAATTGAACCATCTGGGTATGATAGGAGTGGGAATAGCATAGGGTAAAAGTTACTTCCAATTGCCTTGGCGAGAGACCAAAAGGCCTGGAAGCCATTTAGACAGGCTGCAAGCTTCCTGCTTTTTTGCCCTTTTAAAATCTGTTTTAAAAGAATTGATAATTTTCTTGCATTCAGAGTAGTATGGGGGAATGCATGTTTTCATGCCAGTGAGGATTACTTTGGTGATACGTTTGGTGCATATGGACTGGAAACAATACAACCATGGGAATGAAGCATAGCAGTCTCGAAGACTGTCCCATTTGGGGCAGGAGGAGGGGGAGGAGATGAGCACTAGGCTGTGGTCAGAATTACTCAGGGGGCTCACTACATTCACTGCATATTTGGAGGAGTCATTGGTAAGGAAGAGATCTAGGGTATTTGGGGAGTGGTTCGGGTTATATGGTATTCTGGTCAGCTTTTGAACAATTTGTGTAAGATCGTTAGTGATGGCAAATGTTTCAGTTGTACAGATCCTTACTCCTGTAGGATCTGTACAACTGGAAGAGGAAAGCCAATTGGTATTAAGGACATTAAAATCACCCAGGAGGATGATTTCACTGTTAGGAGAGTGGGACTGGAGAAAATCAACTTTTAAGGAACTTACTCAAGAAATGGGCACATCCAAAAAAAACAACAACCTTACAACCACTTACAGACCACATAAGAAATTGGCATCTCTTATCTACTCAACCAAAGACCACCCACATTCCCTAGACCTACCAGGTCCCTTGCAAACTATGGCCAAACAGGCAGGATAGCCTGTATCAGAATTTCTGAACAAGACTACATCCGGTTCCACCAATACAGCTACTCAGTACTTGCTGACCATGCTTTTGGACATCCACCACAGGATATGCATGAAGAAGGTCACTCTATTACACAATAGCAAATACAAGTATGAAAGGCTATCCCTTGAATCTGCCTCAGCCCTGAAAAACTTTCCAAACCTCAACAAATTTGGGTGCATGAGACTGCCCTAGATTTGGGAAGCATACATCCTAAGATCTTCAGCCCAATGGCCAAGACTACCCAATTCAGCCCACTCCAGGCATCGTTTAGGACTCTAGGCCTGACTTTAGTTGCCTTTCTTCAGCCTCATTTGCCCAGTGTTAGTGACTGAGTGCACATATCATTGTTTTTGTGATCTCTGATGATGGCAATGTAACATTGCCAAAATATAGGAAAGTATTAATTAAAGTTTTTATAAAATATTTTAGTATATATTGTTATATCCAGAAAAATAATAGTTTGGTGATACGTTGGTGATATGGATCATGTTATAACTATTATATATAGTTATAACATGATCCATAGATAGAATGGATTATGCTAATAATTAATTGGTTGACCTACAGATAGCAAATAAGTTGGCTGTTGCCAGCTTGAAAACTGAGTGAGGACAACGAGATGTGTAATGTTACATTTCATGCACAATGCTCATGTTACCACACAGGAAAAATAATGAATCTATTAGCAGAAAGAGATGGCTCTTAGTTTACTTTGCTCTTCAAGCATTTTTAATCTCAGTACTGTATATAGACAGTAAATGAAAACTGTCACTAAATCAAATCACACTTACCATTAAAATCATTCATGGTGGGAAGAAATATGATGTTTGCTGTGGAATTGATAATATATTCCCACTGGACATCATAAGTATTACTGAAAAAAAAAAACAAAAAACAATTAGCACTCTTTTTTCTTCTAGCATTAATTCCCGAATCTCTGTAATGGATCGTTAAAATTTTTTAACAGTAAGGATCTTTTCTGAGCAAAGATCAATTAATGCTAGTATAATATATACATTAATCCTTAAAATAAACAAGCATGAACTTAAAATAAACTATAGAGGAGGAAATTTTGATTCAGAGTAGATTACAAAAAGAAAAAGAAAAAAAAAAGAAATTTTGGATTTGCATTCTCTTGCATGGGATGTCAGATCAAACAAATGCACAAGTACCATCTTTGTGGCAGAAGGAACCATACAGACTATAGTTCTGCAAAAGGCTTGTCTTATGCAGAAGAAAAATCTCTACCACCTGTTTAACTGTTTGACATACTTTAGTTGAAGGGCCTTTATAAAGGTTTTTGACATGCTGAATGCAAAATTTAAGTACTAGTGATTCATCAGATTTCATTTAGGAAAATTCACTTTGAGGTATATAGAAAATAATAATAAAAACAATAGTAATATTTCACCAAAAAGTCTGAATAGATCAGTCAGTAAAAATGATGTCCTTTGATTGAAAAAGGGTCAAATTTTATCTAGAACATAAAAGAAACCTTGATTATTAACACCAGACTTCCATGGAGTCAAAAAACTCATTGAGAGAGGTACAAATTTATAAGAGCTTTCTATGAGGAAGTGAGTCAGCTGTTTTCTCTAGATCTTGTGCAGGTAGCAGGGTTTAATTCTTAGGAACTCTTAATTTTTTTGTCTCACAAAACAACCAGAAAAAGTATGCTTTGAAGCACTTTGATAATTAGGTTTATGCAAAGTTTATGGCAGTAACATGCCATTCAGCAATATATTAAGGGTGTTACAATGTTGTTTTCTCTAAAAATTTAATGCTTTCCTTAGTGTAACTTCCTTCCCTATACTGAGATCTATCCTTTCCAGAATTTTCTAACCATAAAACTTCAAATCACCCTTTTTGTAACTTCTCTATGAAAGTGAAAATTAGTCACTAACTAAGAGTGAATTCTCTAGACCTTCTTTCTGGGGCCATCTCCTTTTCGGACACTGACAAAATTTGTTTTTTAAAGCTGCCAGTCAGTACTAGGACAGAAGAATCCTTATTCAGAGAGACCTTCCCAGAATCTTAATGCCTAATTTATCTTGCTAAATCTCTCCAGCAGCATCTGTAGAATTCTTAGCTTGCAGTCGTAACTCCAACGTTCTAAATTCCCCTATCTTATTCCTTTCGCATAGGTTCAGATTTTATGAGTGGTAGGTTGGTCTCATGCTCAGGCAAAACTCAGGTTAACATAACAAAACATGTTTATTAGGATCTTAGAGCACTTACATTTAAATTCAAACATACACAATTAAACACTAAATCAAACTGGCGAATACAAGTGAACATTCTAATAAATAATCAACTCTAGCCTCTAAGTTAATCAATGATACACACAACATTCACAATACAAAATTCTAATTAGATGCTATCTACAATACTAGTTCCTCACATTAATTTGGGCACACATATGTGCATAAGTTTTCAGACAACCAGTCTAATGAAAGACCCAACAAATTGCTAAGCATATTAGTCATTCAAAGTTCCCTAAGTATCTGTCCATAATTTCCTTTCCACTAGAAACTGATTCACCCTTTCCTCTAATACAATTGGAAAATAAGTAAGAAAGTTCTGTACATTACCATCACTGTGTTTGATTACCATCTTCTTTTGTTGGATAAGACTCTACACTTTCAACAGGTTGCGTCCATGTGGAGGTCATGTTGTTCATCCGATAAGACCTTTCTCTGCACTTTAGTGATGCTAGCGTTCATCTCGATCTATAGGAGGTCAAGCCTGGTAAGCATTACCGTCTTTGGGAAAAAAACTTCCGCTGCCTCATTCCGGCGGTACTTCTACCAACGGCCCGAAACAGTGGACGGCGACTTCTTGCATACTGTCTGTCCGGTACCCATCAAGCATCCATCAAGGAGAGCTTGTCGCCTGACATCATAGTACTTTCTTCCACTGGTTAACAACTGCAGGTCCAAGCGAGAACAGGAACAAACTCAAGAGAGCCTGAAACTCCCACAAATCCTTATTTATTCTATCTCCGTTGCGTCCTCTTTTCTGCTGCAGAAATCTTCACACAGCACTTTCCATTGTGCCCTAAGCTGTTTCGTCATAACTCTGCTTCTCGAGGAGCGTTCTTTTTTGGGGAACGCGAGCTCTTCGCCTTCCGTGTTAGCTTTCGCCTCAGGCATTACGCTAAACTGGATGGCTAGCACGCCATCCAGTTTAGCGGATTACTGAAATATTTGACTGCTTTCGGCTCTTTCAGCATCTCCCCATGCCTTCGAAAGTCTCAATATAAAATGTGGTCTCATTCCGTGTATTAGTTTTTAGATACAGATACCTCGAAAGAGGGAAAGTTAATTTATGGCCACCCTGTACAAGTGGTCTGCACCACCTTGCCAATAATTTGGCATCTCCTAGAATGATCTTTTCTAAATATAAATATCATCTTGACTGATCAATAGAATTTCTATAATATTATAATGTTGTAAAGCATTTGTATGCCATATTGCTAATTTCCAACAAAGGCATGCTTTTTCCTAACTTTCCATAAATGATATTTTTAACTCATTAATTATAAATATCAAAATTCTCTTCCAATTGTTAACAGGTGGAGGTTAGGAGATGGTACTGCAAAGAAAAAAAAAAAAGAAATTGTTCTTCTTTGAGTGATGGAATGTCTAATATGTTATACAGTATAATGTAAATACAGGACAAGGGGCAGTTCTAGATTATTGCAGTCAATGTTAAGGTACTGAATTTAATGGCATTTATTAGAGGGCAATTCTCCAAGTAAAATCCTTTTGTTAAGAGTGTCCTTGGAACTTCAGTAAATTTTTAAACTGAGTATCATTATTACCCAACTGTGAATACTTGTGGCAGAAGAGATTAAATATTTCCTTATATCAGTTTTTGTTGTTATTAATGGAAAGAATCAGTGTCAAAATGATGTGGAGGTCTTAGAATTATGCATAGAATGTTGCAATTCAGGAACAATCTCAGCTACTAAGCCATTGTAATAATTTATTCCAAACAGTGGGGGATGAAAACCCAGATAGTACAGGAGTTCTGCAGATGTGTGATTGGTCTGCAATATTTTATGGATTATTGAGGCTATATATTTGAAGCAGAATTTTAATAAAGCCCTAAATCTCTATGATAATTGAAGAACTTTCTTTTTTTTTTTTTAACTTCTTTGTATCAGCTGTAGACAAAAAACAGATTTAGTATCAAATCATTTTTCTTTGGCTGCTGTATTATGTTCAATAATTGTTATATACAGCTCAGCAGGGAAGATTATGATTTTAAGTGGTTTTATAAAAGAAAGAATTTTCCAGCCTAAGGTTTCAATACTTTTTTGTATAAGTTCTTGAAATGGTAGTACTAGACAGGTGGAGAGGAAAATTCCAAGGTACAGTGAGAGGGTTCTCTCGTAGTGTTTAGTCCAAAGGTTCCCCTTTGGACTAACCTCCAAATATACCATCTAAATACTTTTAACTTTGTCTTGTCAGCATGGCAGTTAGTGTCCACTCAGTTTGTTGAATTTTTCCAAAATACCAAAAAAGACATATACTGAATCATTATCTCTCAAAGTGCCTACTACATCATGTATATGCTGATACTTTATTTTTCTTCATTTGAGGGAATTATTATCCCTCATGCACATGTGAATTGTCAACTTCCTGCAAAAAAAGATTTTGGGAACCAATGCAAAGAGCAAGAGACTAAGTGGGAAAACTTACTTCACTTCTTTTTTTTCTCATTTTGACTTGGAATAATAGGAACCACGGATTAGGAGGTGGGTAGTTCTATTAGCATTAGCTCCTTTAATAACAAATAGTAGCCTTTTGCTAATTTTAATATGCTGGAGGATATGGAACAGAAAGGGATGCTGGACACTGTTGAATGCTAAGTAAGACCCACTGAGAGTACCACCACTGGATGCTTTTTTCATATGAATCAGGGAGGAGTGTATTACATACCAGGACCATATTAAATTCTAATGCTCAGCCTGGAACTCCAATACAAATATATAACTTTTTGATTATGATTTCCTGCTTTGAGTCTATTATAATAATAAATCTCATATTCAGTATTAAACAGAGAAATAGTCTTCCATTAGTTGATTAAAGTATGATTTCTGTTAGGTTTTGGAATGAGGATAGTATGGCAGGCTACAAATTCACTTTAGTATGTGACCTACAGAGAGAAAGAATGTATAACTGGAATCGGAAGGATAAAATTCAAGGCCTCACAGTAACATTAGTTTGTTTGACATTCTTTACGAGTTGTAGCAGATTCAGTTGTTGTAATAGGTCTGTTGAGTCCATCTTGGATGTGAACTAGAAAGGAATTAATGTTCCTTCCAACATTTGAAGTTTCACATAGTGCTTCAAATAGTCTTCAAACAATATTCATAGCATTTCTGAAAGGATGTCTTGTTTGGTGTACACGTATCTTCATCATTCACACAGATTTCAGTGTGAATTGAAGACAGTTAAAGTGCTGCTGTATTTTTGTTTTAAAATTCTGCAGCACTTCAAATCTCTTCAATATATGAGCAAAATTTTAGAAGGAAAAAAAAGCAGTAAAACAAGCAGCAAAAGAACTGATTAAACGAGGAAAGGAATATGCTATCCTCAAAAGGAAAAAGAGAGAAGCTGGTTAATAGCAAACCAACACTTTCAGTGACATCATCGGAGATGTCAACATAGAAATAGAACTGGAAAGGCAGATACTAACCAGCTTCTCTCTTTTTCCTTTTGAGGACAGCATATTCCTTTCCCCATTTAATCAGTTCTGTTTTGCTGCTTTTTCCCCCCCTAAAATTCTGCTCATATATCCCAGTCCCAGGTAACACTGTTTGAAACTGATCAGAGGATCTGGAGTTTGGTTGAAAAGATTCATGGCAAATCTGGCAGAAGCCTCCATGGTCTGGAATCTAATCTCTTCTTGTTCCAGTATAATTTAAGTAGGATTAAATTATTTTCTGACATGTTGAGGTCAAAATGTTTGATCTGAATTGCTCTATCAAAACAGAAGAGGAGATATAAGTTCAATCAAGACTAGAGATCAGGGTTGTGCCAAGGCATATTTTAATTGCACATCCTACTTTTCTATTTCTGGGATCACCTCCTATTTTGTCTGTCGGGTTTTTCAATATAGTTTCAGTCTCCAGTTGCTATGATGTAGTGGGCACTGTGTATTATGACTGCAATCCTTGGAATAATTGTCATCTAACTGCTCTACTGGGTGAAGCATATACATTTATAAACTTTATTACACATCCATATTTCTGGTCTGTTGTCAAGATTCTTCCTTCTGCATCCCTTTGAATATTATGAAAAGATCCAGGGGAGGGGGGGGTGAAAGAATAAGAACCCTTACTGCAGTTACCTTGATATCTGCAGAGATATGTCTTGGGGTCTTTAATCTCTCTTGGAAACTGAAGTCTAGTCAATGGAAGCTAGATTCAACAAAGATACTGGGGTTGAATTAATGCAGAAGTAATGCTTGGTTATTGAACAACCAAGTCATGAGCACTGCCAACTCTTTTGCATGTTGCCTTAATATACACGATGATATCCCATCCAGTCTCACAGCCTTATTTTATTAACATCAAGGTTACTTAATATTCTAAATACTTCCTATTCTTGAACTTAATCATTGTTTTCCTTTCTATTGTTATTCAGCACTAATCCTACCAATCCCCTGCATGATATACACTAATGAAATACTCATAACATTTCTACTAAATCTTCAGCAGATGTGACCTATGTTTCATCTCCAGTAACTGAAGTCAGTCAGTCTTCCATATTCAACCTTTCTTCTACTGGCAACATGGCTATAGAATTCTCTAGGGTTTTGCTTTACTACTTCAGCCAATCACCTTTCATATGCCAATTTCTCCTTCTCACTACATGCATCATCATTCTAGCATGTGCCTTATAAATCTCATGCAGTCTGAGAGATGACCTGTTTTTTATAGTTCCTGCATAATTCCATGAGTCATCCATTTCACCTCTGCTATATTTATCTGCCTAACCACAGGAAAAATCAGGAAGGTAGAAAAATATTCTGAAGGCAATTCTGAAAAACGTTTAGAAATGAAGGAAAGATTACTGTAAAAGGAATCAGAGATGATAAAGGCGACATGAAAACTGAAGAAGAAGTTATCCTAGCTGTCTGGAGTAATTATTTTGAAAGACTTAAATGAAACAAGAAATGACAGAACAGTGGTAGAAAATATTCAAAAAGCATGCATTTGGAGTGGATGATAACTTATTAAAAATGTTCTTGTATGGAGGTGTAAAAGTTTTACAGTGGTTGCGATGCATAATTCAGAAGGCATGGTCAGAAGTTTGAATTGTAGATGATTGGAGTAGAGTTATCATGGCACCAATCTATAAACAAGGAACATGAAATAATGTGGGAATTAAAGAGGAAATTCCCTACTCACTACTCCAGGTAAGATTTACATAAGCACTTTTTTTTTTTTCTTCTTCTTTATCCCATAGTCTAAAAAGGACTGTAGAGTAGATATTAGGACAATATTAGATATTGTCATCCTACCATAATAACTTTTTTTGCTAGCTGTATATTGAAAAAAACTCCCTAAGGTTTTTTCTTAACTTCTTAGCTAACTGCTGCTGATACTGCACTTTTGCTACCATTACCAACCAAGTCATCCTCTTTGTCTATTCTTTGTATTCCTCATGGAATTAATTATCATTTAATTAAGGGGATAATAAATCCCTCATTATTTCAAATACCGAATAAGAAACTCGACGATCGAAATCTAAGAGTTTCATGCCAAAGAATGTTCGGCAAGTCCAAGCGTAAGTCAACGCCTGGTGGTACAACACCAGGTCAACTCGGAGCAAAGGTGGAGCAAGCTTCGATCACTGTCCTTAATATTTTCTCATAATGTAAAATGCAGTTCCTAGGAGATGCATTTCTGTTTTACATTATGAGGGAAGGTCACCCCACCCAGACAGGTTTCAACCTTTATTGAGGTCTTATCAGTGAGTAAGTAGACCTGGATAATAACAAGGTTTTAGTGAACAAAGTTACCACTCATCTTATATTCGTTACATTAATGCCTTCTTTCTCTATAATTGCATGCTTAATCTCTTTATCTATCCATTTCACCTACTTTATTTAACCTTCTGACTCTTGGAATACATTTTGACATTGTTTCTACCAGATAGTTATTCAACACTACCCAAGCAGCACTAATCTCCTTTCCACCCAATGCTCATTCCATGTCACAGCTTCCCAGTCTTGCAGTTTCACACTTACCCTTTCCTCACATGGCTGGCAACCTCCCAGGTAATCACTTCGTGGTCACTCTCACCAACAGGAGAGAGAGAGAGATCTGACCCTCATTTATAATGAGGCCTTCTGATGAGATGATTAAATCAAAGATCTTTCTGTTACATTTTATCTGAGGTAAATGTCACTCAAAAACTAGAGAAATTTATTTTCTTTACTGCTGGTTGTAATCTTCTCATCCCAATCAATATTGCTATAATTAAAAATCACTAATAATGATCACCCTTTTCCTATATGCTTGGTTAATTTGCTTATACATTTTATAGTCACTACTTTCCACATTAGTAGGTCTATAGAAATATCTAACTAACTATTTACTTCTATTTCACAACATACTGCCTAAAAAGCAGTATGTATGGACCCAACTCTTTCTATCAAAACTTTCAAACATAAAAAAAATTATACTTCATTTCTCTTCCTGTCAGGATGTTATCATCTTTATCCAACCATGCTTCACTTATTCCAACAGTTATTCATATTTATCTTTTATATCTTTTTGAAAAATGCTAAAACCATCTATTCCTGCGAGTACATCACTCTCTGTAAATCATCTCTCAGTGACATCAATAATTCACAGAATGATTAACTGTCTCAACACCATAAACTCTGTACTGTTATTCCTAATACTTCTTACATTTCATTATTCATTATTATATGGGTATCTTCATGGAGTCAGAACTCACTGCAGGAGACTTTATACACACAATACCTATCATACCGCTCCTTAAACTCCTTCACTGTCAGGATGCTCAAGTAATTCTGGCAATCCATTCTACTCACTCAGCAGCAAAAATCTAGTCCATACACATCCTTACTAACCACACTCTTATAAAATCCAGGAGGAGGGTGACCCTGAAATTTCCTTTGTATCAATCTTCTAGAATCTCTTTAATAACTTAAAAGTTTCTATCATGTTCCCTCTTTTCCACCTCTTAACTAAACTATGCAGCCCACACACCTTGAACCTATCCTCATAGGGAGCATTCAACACACCTGTCAAAAGTTGGTCACTTGTCCATGAATTCCTCTTCACCACACCCTGAACCCAAGTGAAATCTGTGCACAGCAGTCAAAATATGACCAAATCATGGCTTTATAAAAAGGGTAAGAATAGGTTAGGTAATTTTGGATTTTTGGCCAAAGCAACTCAGGCCACGAGGCCAAAGTATTGTCTGTTAATAGCATATGTTCTTATAGCTATTATAGTTCCTATTGCATGATGAATAACCTGAGTTTCCAGGAGGGAAAACCATGCCACTTCCATAAATCATTTAACTCGCCTTCAGCTGAAAAACCCTGATAAAGGTTCTTCACATCCTGGATGGGAATTTATAAAGAGGAATAATAGTTTTGCTATTTTTACCTGTTAGTGTGTTTTTCACCATTCAAGTAAACGTTTGAATTATTTTATCAACTTCTGCAACATGCTCTCTGAATTTCAACTCTTTATCCATCTTTATCAAATTCCTGCAGTCAAGTACCATGAATGTGATACAAAGTATGTAACACCCCTTCAACCTGAAGTGCATAAACTTACATTTAGAAATGTTAATTTCACAGTCATTATCCCACAATTTATTAAAATCATCCTGCAGGATATCTAAATCACCTTTATCCACTATTGCTTTTCCCAGTTTTGCATCATCAAATAACTAAATATTCCCATTGAATCTTTCCCTAATTCATTAAGATACAAATTAAATAGTGACCCTAGTGCAAAACTGTGAGATAATTTACTAGTCATTCTCCTTGATTCCACTCGAACATACAGTATATTACTCTCTGGGTCTGTCAGCCATCACCCCCCTCCCATCCATGCTACCATCTTGATATCCATTCCCATTTGCTCGCACAGAGGGTGTTTTCACCAAATGTGAAGTTAACAGCCTTTAAGAAGGATAAGAGAGGTGATGGTATGCTGCTAATGATATCGGATGACTTGAAGCCATCTGGTATGAGGTGGAATCCAACAAGATCAATTACATACTGGGGTGTTGTTACAGACCTGGTGAATTGGTTGCTGGTGATGAAGAAATGCATCACCAAATAGAAAAGATGAGTACGAAAAGAGTAATCATAATGGGAGACTTTAATTATCCAAATATTGACTGGGTACTAGTTGGATCTCATGAGGAGAATGAAAATGAATCTATTGAGCTGTTGGGAAACAACTTCCTCAAGCAGCATGTGACAAAAGGAACTCTAGGTCAAAGAGTGTCAAGATTTGATTATAGTATCGGAGGGCATTTCAGTTAAAGACTTAATGATTCTGCCTCTGGTTGGTGACAGAGATCATGTGGTACTCACTTGGGAAGTGAGTATGTTTATGAATGTTTCATTTAGAAGAGGTTATATGCTGAACTACAAAGCAGGAAATTATGACCAACTGAAGAGTATACTGAGTTCAGTGGAATGGGATTGGTTGCTGGATGGGAAGAATATCGACAGTGTATGGGAAGCATTTAAACAATACTTAAATGATCCGATATCACAATGTGTCCTGAGAGTTCAAAGAATAAACAGGATAGGAGTCAAATGAATGTATAATCTTATTAAGCAAGAAATTCGTAAAAAAGGATGATGTCTGTTATGAAAATCATAAGCAGCAGGCTAGAATAGTCGCAACTGTTGTATGGAAAGCAAAGTCAGAGTAGGAAAAGAAACTGGCTCAGTGTGCTGAAGACAACCCACAAGAATTCTAATCGATATGCTGCAAGTCTCTTTGACTTTTAAATACAGATGGTATGAGAATAACAGATGCAGAAGAGGTTTTTCAATTAATTAGTGCCCATTTTGTTCAAGGCTATCAACCTGATGTATGCAACATTGAGCTCACTGCTACCTCCTCACTGGATAAATAAGCTCAGGTTATGAGGACGAGGTATTAGAGCTGTTGCACAAACTGAATAAGTATTCAGCAGTAGGGACTGATGGGATATCAGCATGTGTGCTAAAACAGTGTTTAGCCGAATTGGCTATTCCTTTAACCAGGCTGTTTAATATGAGTCTTAGAACAGGGAATATTCTGCAAGAATGGAAAGAATGTATGGTATCATTGCACAAGGGTGGTGCAAAAACTGATATATCCAACTATTAGCCAATTAGTATCTTAGGGGTAGTGGTGAAGATTTGGGAAAAATTGGTTAGGACTCGCCTTCAGAAATGGGCTGACAGTGAATCTCTGATTTGCAATGAGTAACATGGGTTTACTAAGGGAAGGTCATGTTTTAGCAACTTGCTCACATTCTATAACAATATTACCATTGAACTAGACAAGAATGGATAAACCATGATACTTTTGGATTTTGCTAAGGCTTTTGACAGAATACAGCATGGTAGACTGTTGCATAAATTGGAGAATATGGGTTTGGATTATAGAATATTAGCGTGCATAAGAGGATGGCTGACTGACAGATCAAAAAATAATCTGTCAGTCAGCCAATATATACAGGGGATGTGAGTTTGCAAGATTTAAAGTAACCAGTGGTGTACCACAAGGATCAGTGCTTGGTCCACTGTTATTCAATCTGTGCATTAATGATATTGGAAAGGATTTGACAAGCGACATACAGCTATTTGCTGATGATGCAAATATAGGTAGGGTAATCAGGAATGATGCTGATATGTAGTACCTGCAGAATGATTTGAATAGGTTGGAATTGTGAGCAGTGGAAACTGGCAGTCAGTTCAATGTCATTCACTCTTGTGTGATTAGATATTCAATGTTGTATTATATCAGTGGGATTATGCTAGAAGAAACTGATGAGACTAGGGGTCTTGGAGTGCTAGTAGATAGGAAGTTGAAGTTTAGGGGTCATATAGCAAACATTGCAAATACACTTCAAAAGATAATTGCAATGCTGAAACAAATGTTCAAGTGTAAAGAAAAGGATGTCATTTTGCCTCTTTACAAGGCCTTGATAAGGAGAGTGCTAAAAATGATATCAGGATTGTGGAATACTGATTATGAAGACAGATTGAGAATTAGTAGACTGCCGATACTAGCAAACAGGAGAAAGAGGGATAATATGATTAAGACTTACAAACTTCTGA
This sequence comes from Typopeltis vanoorti, assembly GCF_054136105.1. NCBI lineage: Eukaryota > Metazoa > Arthropoda > Arachnida > Uropygi > Thelyphonidae > Typopeltis > Typopeltis vanoorti. Next base: position 13,402,627 of record NC_143565.1, on the reverse strand, counting down.
AAGGGTCATACAATATTTCAGTTGATGGAAGTTTTTAATTTATGGAGTGTGGGAAAAGGACAAGAGGGCATCCTTAGAAGCTGAAAATGAATATTGCTAAGGAGGAGGTGAGGGCTAAATTTTTCTTTCATAGGGTGGTGGTTGATTGGAATGTATTGCAATTGGATGTTATGAAGTGCAAGCAGTGTAAATGAATTCAAAAATAAGTCTAATAGCTGGTGTGTGTGTGTGTGTGTGTGTGTGTGTGTGTGTGTGTAGTATGTAGCCTCCCTTGATGAGTCCCTGACTCCCTGGAGGTCTCTCTTAATAATAGTATTCTGTCAAGTGTCTTTGCTTATAATGCAAAGGTCTCTCTTAATAATAATAATAGTATTCTGTCAAGTGTCTTTGCTTATAATGCAAAGGTCTCTCTTAATAATAATAATAGTATTCTGTCAAGTGTCTTTGCTTATAATGCAAAGACACTTGACAGAATTCACATGCTTATTTATCATTACAAGACTCTACCTGACTTGGCTAACTCCACAGAGAGGTATCGACTTGCTTCAGTGTCATACAATGCACAACACACTTCATTTCTTTCTGGGTAGTGACCTTCTTCATAATGCACAACAATATACACATTCAAAAAGAGTATGCTTTCAACTGATGTGAAATTAGCAGCCTCTATATACAAGTAACCTAATTGTGAAGATACCACCTTCATACCTAAACTTTGCTCATATACCTCAGTAAAGCATTAAACAAGAATGTAATTTCTTGTAAAGTATAAGAAAGTAAAAGTAACATCAAGAGATATATAGAAAAGGAAACAAGTATATTATTTTGTATATATCAGTTATCATGCTGATTTGTATACTGAATCTGTATCTGTGATTAAAGCACAATACTGATGATAAAGTTGATTTAGCTTGCAATATTGTTAATTAAGCAGTTATTCAAGTTTATCTAAGCCTGTGTACTCCTTGTGATAATTTCAGATTCCATAATGCTATATTTCGAGAAGACTTCCACCCACAAACAGCTATAAACTCTACAGTACATTAGTACCATTTTTCTCAAGGAATCTGCTTTTCTTCCACAAATCAGAAAAATTAACCATAGAACTCTCACCATTTCAGATAGTAATATTCATTTAGCACTTAGGATCACAAGATCGTGGCAGCTGTGTGCTGTATTCATATCCTGAAGCTCAGCTAGGCTGTCTGCTAATTTCCAAAAGTTAGGATTAAATGAGATATGCCCTATGAGGATTGAAAATGCATTAAAGGATTGATTTCTTCATTGATTTATTTTATTAAGTATATCTTTCCATACATACTGGTATTCATCACATTGATTTTGATATGATAGATATAAATTGTCTATCATTTCATTTTGAAATGATAGACAATTTTTATCATTTCAAAATGAAATGATAAAAATTGTTTATCCAATCTGAACAATCATAAAAAAATAAAAATAAAAAAAAATAAAAAATAAAAAACATCTAATGCCTTTTATTCCCATATAGGGAGTAGGTGAGGCTGTTTTAGCCCTATCTAATTTTTGGAGAATAAAGGGCCAGTTCAATCTCCACTGGTAGCCAATCAGAGATAGCTGACACAAGACTATCACTAATTAAAATAAAGAACTTTTATTATTAAAAGACCAGAAGATAAATGATAAAATATACAAAGAGACAAGTTTCACTAGCCACTGTCTAGCATTTTCAAGGCTGAACTGGTTTTACTTGGGATTAAATGAGATATGCCCTATGAGGATTGAAAATACATTAAATAAATAATTAGTGAAAATTACTATCACTAATTATTCATGGTGTCTGGTGAAGAGAGGCGAATGACAAGTGGCATCATCTCATGGTCTCTAATACTTCCCTATATTTTCTGTTTGAAAATAGCGTGGGTTCTACAGTCGATTTTCTCGAGTTTACGGGATATATGAAAAACCTGCTTGCCGATGCAAGAGTTCGATTAACTCATGAACTGATCAAAAAAAGGTTTAGTAAAAGTTCCTCTAGTCAGCAACTGGAATCAAACTTACAACTCTCTCTCTTTGGGTGATTTTAGAGAGCTTGTAATGCCCTCCTGAAAATATTGTACTTGAACTTGTAATGCCCTCTTCAACTGAGCTACACAGACTCCTCACAATCATCAAAAGACTGGTATATTTTCAAGAGGGCATTACAAGCTCTTCAAAATCATCATTATACAAGGACACAACTCTAAATTAACATCGCTTATTTGATTAAAAAACTCCCTACATTTTCCTATAAATCTCACAGAAGGAATGCTAGAAATTAAATTCATAAAACCATAGGTTTGCATATATCCCAAATAAATAAACAGTATTTCAGGCAAAAGGAACAAAAATAAGAATATATATAAAACTTATCACTCACATTTCATCCCACACCCTTGGAATATATTTGAGTGTCTGTGACCACCCAGCACATCCTCTGTTGTCTTCTCCAGGATTTGCAGAAGCAGCCCAATAGGTCCATGTTCCATTACTTATCAGGGATAGTGCCAACTTGGAAACATTAGACTGATATTGAAAATAAAAAGTTTCTTGATAGTTGAACTGTGACTTTAATCTAAAAATCATTTCATCTTTAATCTAAAATGACCATATTACTACTACTATTAAGCATTGAACATTATGTACAGATACTTAATTTAGTGATAAGAACATATTCAAATATCATACTAATAAAATGCATTATCATTCAAATATATTTGCTCTCATACAATAGATAAAATTCCTTAATGTGTCAGGTTTAGATGTATTCTGAAAAATGCATAAGCACCTGTTAGATTTGCTTGTCAAACTGTGTGCATATAATATCATCATCATCAAATATCTGATACAACCTCAGGGAACATACAGGATTAATATAGTACTAGATAAAAAGTTTGCATCACTACTAAGTTCCTATTCACCACCCAGACTGAGTCTGGATAGTGGCCCTTCTCATGTGTTCAAGGAATATAAGTTTTCTGTCAAAGATGAGTCCCAAGAACTTGCTTCTGTTGCTATCAGAATAATAGTTCCTCCCATTAATTCAGGATCTGGGTGAAGAGTGCATTTTCAACAGATGTGTACACGGACACCTTTTTCTGTTGAAAATCTGAACCCATTACTAAGAGCCCAGAGAGAAACATGATCAACTGCTTGCTGAAGTTGTCTTTCAATTACCCTCATGTTACGAGAGTGACAGTAAATTGTGAAGTCATCAACATATAGAGCATTGTCTACAGTGGGAGAAAGCTGTTCGGTAATTGAGTTAACTTTGATAGCAAAAAGTATCACACTTAAGACAGAGTCTTGGGGAACATCCTGTTTTTGATTATATGGCCAAGATAGTGTATTTCCCACTCTGACTTAAAGTTCGCCCGGACAGAAAGTTTTTAAGAAATATAGGAAGGTGTCCTCTGAGACCTAGGTTATAAAGGTCTTTAATATGCCATATCTCCAGGTTGTGTCACAAGCTTTTCCATGTCAAAGAAAACTGAAACCAGATGTTCTTGCTTCAGAAATGCATCTCTTATACAAATTTCTAAATGAACCAAATGGTCTAAAGTTGAATGATGTCTATCCAATACACAATGTGGCCTCACTGTGTATTGGAGAGAAGATCGTTGTTTTCTAAATACCAGAGAAGTCTGGCATTAACTATTTTCTCTAATATCTTACAAAGACAGCTGGTCAGAGCAATAGGTTGATAATTATTTGCTTGTGTTGGATCCTGGTTTTGGGAAATCAATGACAATTGACTTATGCCAACAGAAGATGATGGTAGATGTTTTATCATTTCATAATGGATGTCATTAGACCATACTACACTAGGTGAGACAGTAAAAGAGCTCTTTTTTCCTCCTTAATAAATGGCTGACTGCATGGCTCAAGTCCATCGGCAGAAAAATTTAGCCTTTGTTTCTCATGTTTCTCTTTCAGTATTAAAAATTCCCGAGGGCATGAAGCTGTTGCTGAGATTCTGGTAAAATTTCTCTCAAAGTATCTGCACAATAGTTTTGGGATCAGCAATAACACTTTCATTGTGGTCTAAGGTAGGCAAATGGTGTGTTCTATGTATATCTACTTTTCATTTTATGAATTTTATCCCATATAATTTTTGTACTGGTCATTTGTATAATTGAAGAGGTAAATTGGATCCAAGATTGTTTTTGACTCTGACATCTCATAATAACATTCTTACAAACTATTAAGTTTGATGTGGTGGATATCTACAAAATATACCACATGCTCTGTGTTATCTTTTTTGACTGTCTGGCATTCTGGGTTCCACCAACTTTGGATACAGTGGAAATCAAGATATTCTTGGAATGAAAGATGTTTACTGTCTGGACAATGCAGTAAAGTTGACTCCATTGCTTCATTGATAGGTGTTTACCTGTTATGATATCAGATTTTGAAAGATGGGAAAAGTGTTTCAGTCAGCCTGGTCTATTTTCCATATGGGCATCTGTGTAGGGGAACATGGTTCCTGTGAAGACATTATGCAAACAGGAAAGCGATCACTTTCATATATGTACTCTTCCATATCCCATGTGAGCAGTGGAAGAATGATAGGGGAGCAGATTGCAAGATCAATTGCAGAATATGAGCAGGTAGGCATATGGAAGCAAATATTAAGTCTGTTCGTTATTATCAAGGATTTTTTTCAATGATTTCATCTGTTTGTGTTGGCACTACCCCAAAGAGTACTGTGACCATTAGTTCACCCATAAGAAGTATGAGTTTAGGCAATTGCAAGATAAGGTTATTAAGATCTATTTCATTTATCTTAGCACTCAATGGTAAATAAACTGAGCATACCATAATAAGAAATTCCAAAGATAGGTGAATCGCTACTGCTTATAGAGCAGTATTAAGTTGGACATGATGGACTGCTCACTAGGATAGCTGCTCCATGAGCAGGACCACCTCCAGTTCTGTCCCTGTATACAACAGTAAAATTACTTAAGGTTGGGTCTTTAGTATGTTTCTTGTAGACAGAGACAAAGATTTGTGTTTCTGCAACAAAATTTTCATATCATCGATATTCTGGCAAAACTGTAAAAATTTTCTTATTGTTTTGGCTTTATAGACTTGCCTGGTTTTCAGGAAGTTGAGAGATTACCTTTGTCAGGTAATCCCTGAAATTTTGCCAGAATCTCAGCAGCAGCTTCATATCTTCCTGAATTTTTAATACTGAAAGAGAAGCATGAGAAACAATGGCTAAAGTTTTCTACATATGGGCTTGAGCCATACAGTCAGTCATTTGTTAAGGGGGAATTAAAATTTATCAATTGTTTTGGGAATTATGGACAGCCAGTGTCCATCTCTAATATTCAATAGATCTGATGTGTCAAAGTCATTTGGCAAGTTTAATTTACTTTCAGTGGATACTGAAGTATCTATTTTATCTGTGGGGGTATCTGGTGGTTTAAGTGATATCTTTGCCATATTGTTTTTGACAAGTGGGTTCTCATTGAATGGAACCATTTTTGGAACCATTGTTGTCTTACAGGTCATGCAATTGATTTGCTCAACAGAGAAACACTAGTGATCATAAAGTTCAGGTATCAAGAAATTATCAGATGGTACAATGCACATATGAGTTTGAGTTTCTGTTGACATTTTCTTAATTGTTACTCTCTCAACATACAAGGATCTTAGAGCAGGTGTGGTGGTGGCTAACTTTCTTTTTGCATCTTGATATGATATTTTTGGTTCTGTTTTTAATTTTTTGCATTTCTTTGTCATCTTCCCACTTCTGATACGCACAAGAGTAAGCTGGATGATCTCCCTAAAAGTTGACACATTTAGCTCTTTTTGCAGAGCAAGATTTGTTATCATGCTCTTTACTACCACATCAGGAACAGGTGGTAGAGCCATGACAGTTTCAGAATGCCCATAATTCTGAAATTTAAAGCATCTTAGTAGAATAGGGATGTACACTCTAATAGTAAGGATAATGATACTGATTGGACCAGATGCCATCCCTATGTATTAGGATGTACTTCACACCTGTCACTCCCTGATCTTTAAGCTCTGAACATATCTCATCAGGAACACCAAGATCTCAATTCTGATATCACTTCTCTACAAGAACTGAGTGATTTATGAGATGTTACTGTGATTGGTATTCCACCAATTAACGTTGCTTCCAGTAGTTTCTTCGAATGTTGCTGACAATGTTTTCACAGGGATATCACCTTAACATAATTTCTTAATAGTTTTGGGAGGTCCTGCCAGGTTTTCTAAACCCTTTTGAATAAAGAAGGGCAACATTTTTCCTATTAGCTTTTCACCCTGTTGTGGATGATCGAAAACACTGGTACATTTATACTACTATCATATATATTTTGTTTCTTATTTCTGTTACCAAACACTGTATCTACAGTATCAATACTTGGTTGAGACTTTGTCAGGATCCCTAAAGCATTTGCAGTTGAAGAAATCATATATATTATATTATATATACTAAGGATGACATTGAAAATACTCAACTTCCTGTAGGACTCAGATATGAATGGACAGTGGTATATAAGATACTATGCATAATTAGTTTACATTATTACTAACTTTCTATAAACAATTTTCTTTCATATTAGTCTATTATTTGTTAGGACATCAATAAATTAACTATATAATATACCTGGTAAATTACTGTATCCAATGGGAGAGTGTATGTATCCCAGTTAGATAAGGAAAGTGGAGTAGGTCGGTATGAATGTGCTACCCAAGCAAAAGTACCATTAAGAAGAAATGTCCATTCCTGCCTGACATTTGAAAAAAATAACTATTAGTACTGAGAGAATAGAACATTAAGTAAATAATTAAGGAAACTGTTGCCTGTAAGTTAAAATCATACATAATTTTAAATGTAAGCAATTTATTAATGTTTTTTCCTTTCCAAAAATATGAGTTAAATAAAAATAAAATGGTACTTTCCCTTAGTGAGACCTATGACATAATGGATAACTGCAAACATAGAGTAGACAAAATTTGTTTTAGTGTTAACAGAAATCAACAAATATTTCAGACAGAAAGTAATCCATCCTCAGTGTTAGTAAAACAAACAAGTCAAAATATTCAACAATCAGTTATACATTCAAGGCACATTCAGCATACTAGATTAAACCAAATTTAATCATACTTAATCACTATATATTTAACCAAAAAGCTGTCTACCTTGTTGCCAAGCTCTATGGAAAAATTCTTGCCTCTTTTTCTATGTGGTGTTTAATTTAGCAGATGTTAGGTGAATTGTTATTTCTCATATTTTGAACAAACTGAGCACTCAGTGAGAACAGAATTAGTGAAAACACCAATACTTCATCCATTATGAAGTCAGAGCTTCACAGCATGAGACAACATAAACCACAGGATCTTATTGAAGGCCACAGAAGTTTTATTTATTTTTTATTTTTTAATACAAATGGTTGTTCAAAAGGAGGTACCCAGGAATATTCTGGTTCTAAGCAACTATAATTTTTTTTTTTTTAAATTATATCTCTAATAAGATTTTGGTTTAATTTATATTATGTCATCTTTCTAGCATATAGGCCTCTGTCATGAAGTTCAAGGATTGTTGAAATATTCTTCTTTGTATTATCTTTTTAAATAACACCAACTATGGACTATTAATTTTAGTTTCAAGTATTATGTTTCATCAATAAAATGAAACAATTTTATATTTCTTTGTCTGGACATGTTTGCAGTGCATTTAATAATTAATGCTAAAATTCATAGACCACTAACCTAAATTCATCTGTTGATGCCATATTCAAATAATTTCCAATCCACAGTGGCTTTTGCATTCCTTTGGGAATCTTCAGAGGCATTTTTAAAACAGCTATGATAAAAATTTATATGATAATAATCAATATGAGGCTAAATGAAATAATTTAGAAAACTGGTATAGAGGGGGGAAAAAACTATTTTATTACAGTATGGACCAGAAAACAGTACTGAATAGCTAACAATAATATATATTATGGAGTAAATGGGATTATTAACAAAGAGATATATATATATGTTTACATGTATGGTGTAAACATCTATATGTACTGTGGATGTACATATAGATGTTTACACCTATATGTACATCCACAGCTATCAGTGGAATGTTGGTTGAATAAGGCATTAATGATGGTAAATTACATGCTTGAAATGGGCACATTGTCTTTCAAGATGTCTTTCATAGTGCATGCAAAGGTTCTCTGTCATCTTGGAGAACAAGGGCTGGGACATCTGCTGGACATATGTAATTTTATCCCTTAGTTCATCAAGGTTTGAAGGTAGGTCATGGTGGAATAATCATTCCTTCAACCATTCCCCAAATGAAGACATCAAATGATATGAGATCAGGAGAAAGTGAAGGATACAGGAATTCTGTGTACCTTGAAACGAACCTTGCGGGGAAGTGTTCTGATAAATAGGTTCTAGAACCATGTGACAGGTTGCTCCATCCTGTTGGAATACCAGTGCACAAAATGGAATGTTTTTTGCAAAACACATCCTACACAAATCCTAGGTGAATGGAACCAACACATTCTCAATATAGCGTTTGCCATTCCAGGCTAGAGTTACACTACCCTCTTCAAATGAGGAAGGGGCCCAATTATGCCATGACCAGAAACTGCACTCTATGCAGTGATGTTCTTGTTGTGAAAAGGTTCCTCTTGGACAAATTCAGGTCCAAAGAAACCTGTAGGTTCATCTATTTATATGCCTGTTTAGATGGAAATGAGTTTTGTCTAAGAACCAGATATAATGGAGAATGGATAGATTTTCATACATTGGTCAGCATGTGTGTATATGTGCAGTATTCCTGCCATGCAGTTTAATCAGTTGCTATTCAACACTGACCCACCTGAAATGACACATGAAAAGGCACCTAGCTCTTTAAGGATTTTCTACAGTGACTACCTTGGTATTCTAAGTTTTACTGTTGTTTGGCATTGACTGCATTTTGGAGACCTGTAACACTTCCTCCAGCATATGCCCATGATTTTCATTTGTGTTAACAATTTGTGGTCCCCCCCCCCCAAATACTCTTTGCATTGTGGCAGAATGCTCCCAGTATGTCAGAATCTCCCAATTAAGAAAATGACACTACTCTTGGGGCACTCTTATGGAAATGAACAAACTGCTCACAAACATGTCGTTGGCTTGAACCATTTGCTCTACCAACCGTCTGAATGAAAATAATTCTCAACAACAAATGTCTTTTCTTCCAACATTAACGCCATTGCTAAAGCTAAACATAATGGAATAGATTACATGTGTTCTTCTATCAATGTCCATGCAGTTGAATGGCATATCTCATATACTGCATGTACTGAAGGGAATGTCAAAGTTCAGTAGTTTTTTTTGCACCATACCATATAAATGCTACTAAGACTGTTCACAAATTATAATAAACTTTTCTAAAGAGCTTCTTTTTGAAGTTTATGTCATCATTCATTATTAACTTCCTATGAAAAATTTTAATTCCACATTAGTCTATTTGTCAGGACTCCAATACTTTCACAGATCCTATGGCAAACATGTTTTGTTAACCTTTCCACTCCCAATTAAGTGACCATACCAGCTTAGATTAGCTCTGCTTACACAAATCCTTTATAAAAATAAAATCATGCTCTTTCATTTTTATTATGATTCTATCATTAACGTAACTGGTTCACTCCACTAATTTTTCTCAGAGCTGTCTTCTTTTTTATTTTTTTTTTTTTTTATTTTAATAGTCCCTAGCTTTTGATTACTTGCTTTATTTCTAACCCAACTCTCAAATAAGCCAGAAGTTAAAGTTTGTTCAAACACTGTCTTGTACAGCTAGTTTAGGGCTTTGGCTAATCTCTTGCTTATTCCATATCAAATTATTCAACTGCCTCTCCACCATACTAAGCTTTGCATATTCTACTGTCTAACTTCATATTTAATTTGCTACCTTGATTAAAAATTATGCCCAAATAGTTGAAATATATCACTTGTTAGCCGAATATGTTCAACATTGAGAATGCTGATATATTTCATGTACCTAACTTTTTCCACAGTCAATTATATTTAATCAGAAATTATATTCGTGTTTAATTCTTTACCCCAGTGTAAACAAAGTTTATGTGAAGTACAGTCATCCCTTGACTTATGTCTGTTCGAAGATATGTCCGTGATCCTATAATGAAATAAATAACATTTTCAACTATACTTTTGAACAGGACACAAGCGAGTATAAAGTAAAAAGGTTTTTATTTAGCAACAGTGCATCATGCAACAATGCAGTAGCAACAGCGCATTCACTAGCAACTTCCCTCAGCAGTAGGCACGTGGCTTCAACAGTTTCTCTGTCGATTTTGTGTTTGAAAAATAGGTTATTTGTGTATTTATCGTGATATTTTGTGCAACATGGCACCTACATGCCCAGTTAAAAAAACTGGGGAATCAAAGAAAAAGAAGCAACCAATTGATCTTGAAATGAAGTTACAAGTTCAATGATGGTGACGAAGCAACGACAAGGTCCTATCTGTGATTAGAAAAACTACTTCCATCATGCAAAGAGGACCTGAACTAAAAGCCCATACCTCTTATCACTATGACCATAACTGCTAAGGCACTAAGTCTCTTCAACATGTTGAAGAAGAAAGCAGGACCCGATTATAACTATGAATTCAATGCTTGTTCCGGTTCATTCATGAGATTCAAGCAGCATTTTGTACTGCATAATGTGAAAATGTATGGCGAATTTGCAAGTTCAGATGAGAAGGCTGCCATGAAGTCTGTGGAGAAATTGGATAAAATTATTACGGAGGAAAATTATTTGTCACAGCAAATATTTAATATAGATGAGACCTCCTTGTTTCAGACAATTCATCCATAAATTCGATCAGACAATTCATCCATAAAAAGCTAAAATCTATGCCTTGTTTCAAAGCTCTTAAAGACCGTGTTATGATTCTGTAAGGAGGTAATGTGGTGAATATAAACTGAAGCCGTTTGTGATATGGCACAGTGAGAATCCACAAGCCTTCCAAAACATTAGGAAGCATACTCTTCCAGTTCATTAGTGGAGATATAAGAAGTCGTGGATGACTCAAAAATTGTTTGCGGATGACTTAATCAACTGTTATGCAAGTGAAATAGAAAGCTACTATATGAAATAAAATGTAGAACTTAAAATTTTATTAATTCTAGATAATGCTCCAGGTCATCTGTCTTAATATCAGTGATCTTCACCAAGTTTAAGGTCATATTTCTCCCTCCAAACAATATTCATTGATCCATCCGATGGATCAGGGAGTTCTTGTAGTGTTTAAGGCTTATTATCTATGGAGAACTTTTTCACAAACCATTTCTGCTACTGAAAGAAACGACCGGACTCATGCAATTCTGGAAAGCATTCAATATTTATTATGCTATTAAAAATATTGCTGTGGCCTGGGCTGAAGTGACCTCTCAATGTATGAGTGGCATATGGCAAAAAGATATTAAAACTGTTTGTGCATGATTTTGGAAGTTTTGAAAAAAACGAAGACCTTTATAAATTGAGTGAAGAAATAGTGGGCCTAGCAACAATCTGAATCTCGAAGTGAATGGCGACATAGTTCAACTCATAGAAAGTGCCCTGAAGAGTTGACCAACGAAGAATTGGTCGCACTGGAGGAACGTGTTGCAGAAGAGGAAGAACAAATAAAGGAAGAAGAAAAATAGAAACAAGGAGATAGTTAAACAATTCACAGTGAAGGATGTTGCAGAAATGTTCTCTGCAGTTAGCGATGTTCTCAAAAGGGCTGAAGAACATGGACCCAATGTTGAACGCTACTTATTAGTGGAAAGGAAAGTACATGATGCATTTGCAATTTATGATGAAAAGAAGAAGAGGAATAAGCAAAGCACATCAGACACTTTCACCAAAAAAAAAAAAAGTTACACCAGAAGAGCTGCAGCCTGGTTCTTCACATAGGGAATGTAATGAAGATGTGATTGTGGAGGAAGATTTGGGTCATTATTCTAATGTTTTATAGTGGTAGTAACACATAGTACAGTTTTATAAGGTTTAAAAATTAAAATGACAGTATATGTATTATTGTTAAGTCCCTAACCCCCTATAACTCTGTTGATTTAATGTATCGACTTATGTCCTTCCGGATGAAACGGAACTCTGACGTAAGTCGAGGGATGATTGTATTTTCATGACTAGGATATTTGTATATAGAGGCTACTGGCTTCACATCAATTGCCTCAATATCACATAATGCAAAAACATTATGGGAAGGGGCCACTACCCAAATCAGTTTTGACTTCTATTGAGGTCTCGTCAGTGAAGCTGGACCTAGGAAGATGCCAAGGTTGAATTAATGCCAAAGTCATATATTTTCCTATATACAAGTAGCAAAAAGGTGTATCACCATATTATTAAAACAACTCTGGATCAGAGATAGTTGTAGTAAGTTTTTTTTTTTTTTTTGGATGAGACCTGAAAGGTTGAAACTGGTTCAGATGGTGATCTTTCTTGGTTTTTTTTTTTTTTTTTTTTTTTGCATTGTGGGATATTAGGGCAAATGTCATGAAGAAACAAAATTTGCCATCACAGGCAAATTTTGTCTATTTACACTTTGGTAAAGGATTAAAAAATATAATTTACTCTGTAATGAAGAAAAAAAACTTTCTACAAATACATATTTTCATAGTTTGTATTTTTATTACTGAATTTTATGCTAAACTTGATATGCCAGTTATTCAGAAGCATACTGATAACTTAGATTTATTTATTTATGTGATTCTCACTCATGAAAGCCCACAGTACATTTAAAAGCATAACATATTGACGAAGGCAACAAAACCCAGCCCTTTTGTTCCTGATGCTGCTCCAGACATTTGTGTACAAAAATGTGTACCTCCTGGTTTTATTTTTATACTTATATCCATAATCTGCTTAACCCAGACAGGCAAATTTCTCTTTCTCTCCTCTTCCTACTCTCAAAAAGTCCAAATGTATTTAGCATAGGTCAGCCCCTTTCCCCAGATCCATAACCATGCTCAGTGACATTTATATTATCATCATCACTTTTGCATACCTTAGCTGCACTTAGTATATTCTCAGTGTTCCTTATATGACTAGATTTCCTGATTCTCTGCATTAAGTGGCACCTGAATACATTGTTCAAGAGTCCCGATATCAAATTCATTCAGGTATCAGATGCAAGCCATCTCTCTTATACTCTACTGTGTGTGTGTGTGTGTGAAAGAGAGAAGTATTTTTTTTCTTTCTTTCTTGTACATGCAATCCTAGAATTTGTACCATTAGTAAATTACCGAGTAGTTTTAACTCTGAACTTCAAAATTAAAAAATAAAACATCTGAGTTAAACTACAAATTTCACAGTAATAATCTAAGATCTCACATATTACATCTTCTAAATTAAGTCATTAAGCTCATTAAACCAATTAAGAGATTGAGTCTTCAGAACTTTGTAACTAAAATGAAAAATTTTAATTTACAAAACAAGACAAATATATACAACATAAAATCAATATACCTTATCTGTGCAAGTGCCAATACATATGCTTCTTTATTCACATGAAAAGCACATACTTTTAACATTAGCTTTTAATGTTAAAAGCTAATAGTTATTATCCATTATGGACATAACTTCAAGAATTTTAGTCTCTTGTCTCCTACAGAATTGATTTTTTAATTCATTTTACATAGAAGGGAAAACTAACACAAGAACTGTTTTCTATATAACAGCAATCAACTAAATTATTCTAAAATCATGAAACACTGAAGAAAATATACTAGTCTTCATTCATGACATTTCAATAACCTGATTCACTTTCTATATGAAAGTAACAGCAAGCTCCATTGAATAAATTACCAAACAAATATAGATTGTTCATTGCTTTATAATGAATTACTTTCTATATGAAAGTAATTACTACTGTAATTCATTCATGTTGTGTGAATAATTAAATCTTGCCTCAATGGATAAATGATTATGAAATGAAGAACTGTTATAAGTTCTGCTACTTTCATTTTGAAATTATAATTAAATTTATATGATCTAGTTATCCAGATTCTCTGATTGAATCAGGAAATATTTCATTGAAGAAATAACTAAAACAGTTTTAATAACTTTTAAGACTGAGAATGCTAAACATACTTTACTGGTCCTATGTGTATATGAACTGGAGAGCAATAAAGTTCCTTTTAGTTTTAACTGAAATAAAATGATCTCCTCTCTGTCTTCCATTTTGGACTATTCTTCTAATTTCTGTTTCCATCTTCATATATAGAATACACAGAAACTAAACAATTCGCCTCATGCTATGTTCTCTGTCTTTCCTATTGAAACAGTTGAATGTGTAACAATGTCTGTTAATGTTCTCTTTACCTCCAACAGAAATACAGTAGAACAACTTTAGTCCACCATTGTGCACTGCCATAACTGCTTTTAATACTGTGAATTAAATTAAATTAAGTTTTTTTATAGTGCAGGAAAGTTTAATTATAATTTCAAAATGAAAGTAGTGGAAATTACAACAGTTCTTCATTTCATAATCATTTATGCAGTGAAGAAAGATTTAATTATTCACACAACATGAATGAATTACAGTGGTAACTGGCTTTTGTAAATGACAACATGAAAATTTTTTTTTTTAAAGAACATGTGTTTACATACAAACAGCACAACCAATTCAAAATCTAATGACTCACACAAATTCTAATTAAACTCTAATATTTAATTTAAAGAAATTTATTGTATATCTAAGCAAGTCTTCCGTAGCAAAAAACATCTGAAAATATCTTCCATGCAACATACAAAAAGAAACAAACTTCACCTAACTTTACAAAATAAGACTGCATTGCTAATTCATTTTAGAAATACAACTGTGTTATAAATAACTATTTTAATTTCCCGATGTTTCGACATTCATATTAAAGTCATCATCTGGAGTATATATAAATATACAAAGCTGAGTTGCATTTCACACAGTATGCTAAAGAGACAATGATTTGATCAACGGCTATTCTACTGGCATGACTTCTAGTGAAATATAATATACATATATATAAAAAAAATAAAATAAATAAAAATACAAATAAAAATTAATTAATAGAAACTACATCAAAGCTATATTCTATTTAAGATAACATCAGAAAAACATTCTTTCATATAGATAATCTAGTTTTCTTACAGTAACAACGATGTCCTAATTTAACATGACAATTGTTATATTAGATTTAAGATTATCTACAGTCCTATTTATAGTTAACTCTTAGAGAGAAAGGTTCCGTGGGTAGAATATAAACGACACATAAAATATAATAACTATGGTGAAGCTGGCCTTTCTGATCATGCACTGAACACTTTACATAGAATTGACTGGAAAAGCACCAGTTGTTTACATCACACCAAAACATGGTATGAACATAAATTTAAGGAAGCCTGTGAGATTCTTATCAAACACCATAATCTTAACAATAATGATGGTCTAAAAATCCCAAACATATGGGAAGGCACATATTCCACCCATGGAACCTTTCTCCCTAAGAGTTAACTATAAACAGGACTATAGATAATCCAGAATCTTAAATCTAATATAACAATTGTCATGCTAAATAGAATATAGCTTTGATGTAGTTTCTAATTAATTAATTTTTATTTAATTTTTTTTTTCTATATTTTCACTAGAGGTCATGCTACCATTGATCAAATCATTGTCTCTTTAGCATAATGTGTGAAATGTAACTCAGCTTGTCTTTATATATTTATGTATACTCCAGATGACGACCTTAATATGAAGGTCTAAACATCAGGAAATTAAACAGTTATTTATAACATGGTTGTAAAGTCCATAATTTCTAAAATGAATGCTGATCACCGTGTAACATTAAAAGAAAGGATACTGCATAGCTAACTTCTTCTTCATATTCTAACTTCTTTCATTTTTATTTTGTGGGATATCCGAATTTTAATACAGATAACCTGTGCTATTCTATTATCTGACCTGTTCTATGTACCAAAATCTTTCATTTATTTTCTCTACACAGTTTGTGCACCAAATCATATAGTGTCAGAGCTCTTCTCCTTATATGAATACTATCATATCTTGGTAACGGACACGCTTCTGCAACTTCTCAGGCTTTTGCTTTTCTATCTTTGTTTACACTTTTTGCTTATTGTTGTTACTTCTTTTGCAAATAATATTTATATATTCTAGTCTACAGCTTGAATCTTCCATTTGTCAGATGATTCTTTTTAGCATAAATTTACCTTCTCATTTAATGATGAGAAGGCAAATCTCTTTATTGGGATAGCTGAAGGGCCTAACCTAGATAACTGGGAGGAAACCTCCACATAACCCTTTTAGGAATGACGTGAACAGACAGGCTTCTGAACTATGTCAAATCTTCATGGCGTACCTGATTATAAGCCATCAACTTGGATAAACAGATTATGATGGTTTGTCAATTTGGGAATTAGCTGAAAAAATTGAATTCTGAATTGGCTTAATCAAAATGATGGCACAACATCATGAGATATTTTGGATGGCATGTTACCTTGTTAAACAATGCCCTGTATTTTCATCAAGGGAACCATGGAAAACAGTGAAGATCAGCTACCTGCAACAATATCAAATAGTGTAAAAAGTATCAACAGAAAAGAAGCAGTCACTCATGTTTAAGTTCAGTAGAATAAACACATGTCTACAGCTAACTACATAAATTTAGTTAGTATTTATTAATAAATTATGCAAATATTTTGCAGAATTGTGCTGATGACCTAGGTCATGTGTATGCAAGCACGCTGTTAAAAAAGCAAATAACTACCGAATATAAATGCCCAATACTAGTCCCAACTAGTATCTGCTATGGGTGTGATGACGTAAACTTACCAAAAGTTTCATAATGATGGTCTCCCAAATTTTTGACAAAGTGAAGCAGCTGAATTTGTTGAAATCTGGTGTATGTTGTAATGCGGAGGCAGATTCTATGAAAAGTAAGATTTATATCTGCTCCTGTATAAAGTGAAGGTTGTCTTTCACTGAATCTAGTGATCAGTGTCTATGCCATAGTCTGCTACTCCTGAATGGTGTATTACAGGTGATATAGTTCCTATGTTCTTCCAGGTGGATATTTGCTGTTCTTCCAGGTGGATATTTGCTGTTCTTCCTGTTTGTCCAAAGTAGGATCATTTGCAGGAGCAAGAGATGCAATAGACTCCAGGATGGTCCATATGATGGATTGGATCTAATGATAAGTGGGGATAAGGGTAGCTAATTTTTGGCATGGCTTGAAGGTCTATATGTTATACTTTTTAACACGTAAATTTTTTTTTTCTGAGGTGACCCAGATATTGGGAATGGCTGGCATGGATATTTTGTACTCAGAATTTTGGATGTGAATTAGTTTTTTTTTTTTTTTTTGGGGGGGGGGGGAGCAAAGAGTTTTGTTGATTTTGTGAAGGGGAAAGCCACTGGCTAAAAAAAGTGTCGTGGATGTGATCAATTTCTGTAGAGAGATCTGAGCAAATGATTTTAGCATAATTTGCTAAGGTTTTAATAACACCATACTGCTGAGAGGGGGTAGTGATGTGAAAGACGCAGATGTACTTTCCAGTGTGTGCAAGTTTCCTGTATATAGAGAAGGATAAGGATCTGTTGGACAGTCGACTGACCAGAGTGTCAAGGAAGGGCAGGAGGTTATTGCTTTTCTTTTCAATGGTGAAATGGATCTTCGGGCTGTTGAGGTTACACTAAACTTCCACATGAATGATAATCAGCATTTAAGTATCCATACTTAGTTTGATTTATACATGGATGATATATAAGAAATAATTTGAAGGGAGATATTCAGTTATTTGCTGTTTATGCAAAGTTGGGTAAAGTAATAGTTAATCAAGGTGATGTAGAGAGCTTTCAGGATGATATAAATAGGTTACAGTATAAATAAAACATAACACATGTCAATTTAATGTGGAAAAGTGCCAAGTTATGCATTTTGGATATAAAGATGACATGCCATGTATCATGTACAGTTCCCTCAATGTAATACAGCTTGTCATCTCAATGTGTTACAAGCTGTATATTACATCATCATCAAATTCCTGCCATGTACCCTCAAAGGGTGTACAGGATATGACAGTACTACATGAAAAATTTACATCATTACTAACTTCCTATCTACAATTTTCCTCCAAATCAGTCTGTTGCTTGTCAAGACTCCAACATTATCAGATCTTATATTTCTATCATCTAAGGCACTTTGTACTGTATCAATCCACCTATATCTTGGTCTTCCTCTGGGTCGTTTTCCTGCCAACCTGGCAGAGAACACTTGTTTTGCTAATCTTTCCTCTTTCATTCTATTTAAGTGACCATACCACCTGAGATTAGCTCTGCTAACACATTCTTGGATGCTGATAATGTCAAGTTCTTTCCTAATATCCTCATTTTTAATATGATATTGCCATTGATGCCATCTGTTCATGCCTATAATCTTTCTCAGGACTCTCATATCTGCGGTCTCTAGTCTTTGGTCAAGTGTTTTACTTCTGACCCAGCTCTCAGATCCATAAGTTAAAACTGGTTTGAACACTGTCTTGTATATACAGCTAATTTAGTGTTCCGACTAATTTCTCTCTTATTCCATATGAATTTATTCAATTGACTTCCCACCATACCAGCTTTGCTGATTCTGTTGTCTATTTCTATATTTAATTTACCATCTTCAGTAAAAATCGTACCTAAGTAGCTGAAATGTTTTACTTGTTCCACAGGTTCTCCATTCACAAGACAGTTGACATTTTCAATGATTCTGCCTATTTTCATTGTCTTTGTCTTTTTATTGCTGACCTTCATACCATATCTATTACAACAGTTATTCAATTTAGTCAGAGAATCTTGCAGACTTGTAGCAGATTTATTTAGAAGTATAACATCATCCGCATAAAGCAAAGAGCTGACATTAACATCGCCAATTCTGATATCATGTTTAATACCAATTTCCTTCATAATGTGATCCATATAGATAATGAATAACAGAGGGGATAATGTACATCCTTGTCTCACACCAGATTTAACATTAAACCATCTTCCTGTACTTCCTTCAATTCTAACTGCTGACTTACAACTTAAATAAAGACTAAGTATTGCTTGATATAATGCCCCATTGACACCATATAACTGCAGCGTATTGATTAGCTTCTCTCTTGGCACCTTGTCATATCCATTTTCCAAATCGACAAAACTTAAATACAGATCTTTGTTATATTCCCATTCTTTCTCGACTATTTGTCGTAAAGTGAAGATCTGATCCTGACAGCCTCTATTTGGCCTGAATCCAGCTTGTTCTTCACCAAGCTTTTCTTCCACAATTCTTCTCAACCGTTTCTCAAGTATACTTGCATAGATCTTGCCAGGAACACTCAGAAGGGAAATACCTCTGTAATTCTCACATTCAGTTTTATTTCCCTTTTTATATATGGGTACTATGAGAGTTCTACTCCAATCATCGGAAATTCGTCCCTCTGTCCAGGCTTTCTGAACTATGCAGTGCAGCCACTGTAAGACGTTTATACCACCGTATACTTCAGCATTTCTGGTCGAATATCATGTACTCCTGCTGCCTTTCCACATTTCAAGCCTTTGATGGCTTTTTCTACTTCAAGTATGAATATTTATTCCTGACTGCATGCCTGGTCAGTGTTTTTTTATCACTGTGCTGTCATTACTGCTTGTTTCATTTAGCAGTTTTTCAAAGTAATACTTCAAGGATTTCTTTTTCTCCTATTTTCATGTCACCTTTATCATCTCTAGCTCCTTTTACAGCACTCTTTCCTCCATTCCTAAGCCTCTTCAACAATCTCCAGAATATTTTGCCACCTTCTTGATATTTATTTTCTATGTTCTTGCCAAAGTCCTCCCATGACTTTTATTTAGCTAGTTTTACACACTGTTTAGCTTTCTTACATTTGTCTCTGTATTCTGTAAGAGTAAAAGCTGACTTATTTGCCAGGAACTTTTGCTATGCTTTCTTCTTTTCATTCACTGCCTCTTTAACTTCCTGTGTCCACCAGGGAGTTCTGATTTTTTTATCCTTGCACACAACCTCACCACATGCCTCTCTGGTAGAATCAATTAATGTTTTCTTCAGAGTTTGCCAATGAATCTCCAAGGTTTGATTCCTGTTCTCAAACTCTTTCATTTTCTTTTCAATAATATTTCTGTATTTTAGTCTACAGTTCACATCTGAGGGCTGCTCAACTTTTATTCGCTTTAAAACTTTCTTACATGTTATTCTTTTCAATATGAAATTCAATTTTATCCTGCTCAAGACTAAATAGTGATCACTTCCAATTTCAAATCCTCTGTACACTCTGGTGTCCTGCACCAGGGAGAAAACATCACTATCAACAATAACATAGTCAATGAGACTTTTCTTATTCCTAGCCTCTTCTCTCCATGTGAATTTGTGCACATTTTTATGTTGGAACATGGTGTTAGTAATAACCAGTCCATGTCCTGAGCAGAAATCCAACAGATATTTGCCATTATTATTAGCTTTGCTCTTTTCTCCAAATTTTCGCAAAATATTTTTGTATGTCTCACAATCATTTCCTACTCTGCTATTTAGATCCCCAACAAGACCAACTTTTCATTTTTCATTGTGTCAGTTGCTTTTTCTAAAGCGTCAAAAAATTCCTCCATTTCTACCTTAGTAGAACCTTCTGTGGGACCATAGGCACAAATAAGTCTCATTGTCCAGTTCTCCATTCTCATATTTGCCCACATTACTCTACTTGAGACTGACTGCCATTCAAGAAGATTAGCCTCGTATTTTGTGTTGAATACTATGGCTATTCCTTCTTTTCCTTGATTGCCATTGCCTGAATATAATTTTGTATTTATTGCTCAGAAAGATCTCACCAGTTTTGGTCTTTTTTGTTTCAGTCACCCCTATTATGTCGATCTGGTACTTATCTAATTTCTCAGCTAGCTCCATTTCTTTGCCATTCAGGCTTCTTACGTTGATAGTACCGATCTTTAACTCTGGTGATATTGAGTTGGGGTTTGTTTTCAGATTTGTTCCAGTAGCTGACTTTTTGCTGTTCGTCCTGGTTCCCTGGCAAAAACAACGGGGGCCTTGTTTAACCGGGGCGACGCCCCAGCCGGCATGAAATTTTGTCATTTTGTACCATCATTTTTTTATTTTGGTTTAACCAATAAGAATACAATTTGGTCGGCTAAATCCAAAATTGCCAGCCCATCCTCGTTCGTTCAGTATCAAAGCAGATACCCAACAGGGTGAACCACGAGAAGGTGAGGATTGGACATTAGGTCAGAAGTCCTGGTCGGTTCTCTGCATTCCTTTAAAGGCTATGTGGAGGTCTCCTCTCAGTTATAGAGCTTTGACCCTACATTGAGGGAACTATACTCCAGGAAATTGATGAAGCCAGAGATTTAAAAGTAGTAGTAAATAGAGAGCTGAAGTGTAGAGGGCATATTGCTAAAGGAGATAGGTAGCTCACAGGATTACTTGGTTATTGAGGAATACACTAACAAGCAGAGATAAGAGAGTTATCATTCCACTTTATAAAGCCTTGATAATGACGACATATGGATTACTGTGCTCAGGTCTGGCCAATGGGTTTCTTGAGGATGAGGAAGTGGTGAAGAGGATCTAGAGATGAGTGACCAACATGGTAGTGGCCTATGGAGTGCTCCCTATGAGGATAGATTGAGGGCTTGTAGATTGCAAAAATTGGTTGATAGGAGGGAAAAAAAAAGGGGGGGGGGAAGATATGATAGAAACATTTAACTTAAAGGATTTTATAGGATTGATGCAGGGGAAATGTTTCAGCACTTGGCTAGAGGGAGGCAGGAGGAAGTCATCTCTGGAAGTTAGGTAAGAGTGTCGTTAACTTCCAGGGATGACCTCCTTCTGCCTACTAGATTTTTTGCTTGGAGAGTAGTCATTGAATAGAATGGGTTGACTGAATCAGTTGCAAGTGCTTGTCTGTTAATGGTTTCAAGGAGAGGTACCATTGATATTGTGTTGATAGTGTGATTCTCCCATGAAGTTTCAGGAGTCCATGGAGGTGCCCATGCAATAATAATATTTAGGGTAGTAAGAATAATGAAATAGCAATCAAGGAAAAGAAGGAATAGCTATAGCATTCGATTTCAATACAAATATAATCTAAGGAAGAGAATCTGAATGGAAGACAATTCCAAGCAGAGTGATGTAGGCAAACATCAAAATGGGGAATTGGACAATGAGATTTATTTGTGTCTAAGCTCCCAATGAGGGTTATAATAAGAAAGGAAGAAGTGAAGAAATTTTTGGAGTCAGTAGAGAAGGCAGTGGACAAAGAAAAACAATAGGTTTACCTTTATTGGATATCTGGA
Organism: Typopeltis vanoorti; assembly: GCF_054136105.1. Taxonomy (NCBI): domain Eukaryota; kingdom Metazoa; phylum Arthropoda; class Arachnida; order Uropygi; family Thelyphonidae; genus Typopeltis; species Typopeltis vanoorti. Next base: position 13,380,206 of record NC_143565.1, on the reverse strand, counting down.
TAGCAGAGTAAGGAATGGAAACAAGACATATAGAAATGTTCTGAGAAAAAATGTGGAGACAAGAACAAGTTTAAGCTACCCTGCTCAGGACATGAGGTAGTCATTACTAACACTATGTTTCAATATAAAAATCTGCTGAATACACATTCAATTCTATCTTCATTTCAAAACATGTGCTAGCAACAACTAGAACAGACAGCAATAGCAGTCTTATTATTAATGTAAATAATCATCAGCCATTTTTTTCCAATGCTGGATGAAGGTCTCGCCTCAAAGTCCTCCATTCATTCGTATCTTCTATGCCACTGACTTCTGGCCATCTCTTCGGTCTTCCTGTAGCTCTTTTTCCATCTCTAGGATACCATTCTTATATCAACTTTGTCCATTTCTGAGTGTAACTTTAACTTCTTGCAATATGACCTTCTCATTACCATTTGGATCTTTTAATGAATGTTATGTCTCTCACCTTATTCTGAGCTCTGACTCAAGTACCATGTTTTCATCTAGAATGAAAATTGCTGAATAATGATCTTTCCCATTTTCCTCTTGGTAATTAATGTAAATAACTTTCTCCACACTGTATTACAGTCTTTCCTTTAGAACATTGTTTCAGAGGCCTTCTTTAGCTTTATATCTCTTCTGGTGGTCATTTCATCATTTGAAAGAAACTCTGTCTAATAAATATACTGCCTCTAATTCCATCTCTTAGTTTTCTTCTCTCCTTTCAAAAATTCATTCCATTCTCCACAATAAACAGTTATGCTACAGGATCTCTGCAGCTGTATCCACTTGCTTCAAAAAACGAAATTTTGCTTGTATGAGTTGGACCAGGACCATAAAATAAATTTTCAAGAAGGAAAAGAAAGTTTTATTATATTGATTCCGGTCTATTAACATAAAATAATGATAATGTCTTGACACATGCTGACCAAAATAAGTAAAATTTTTAAAGTTGAAACCCCTCTATTGTATCTCTCTCTGCTACCATTCTGAAATGTTGCTGAAATTTAGCAATACTTTATAACTCAAGTTACAAACTGCTTTAATCACTACTAGATATTTTATAAAATTATTTTGTTTATTTTTCTTTATTCTCTTTCTGGAGATGAAGACAAGTTAATTTAGTTTGTAATAAGAAAATAAAATTCATAATGGAGCAACAGTATTAGACAGTATTATATTCTTGTAGGAGAGAAATAATGCATGTAATTATATCTTAAAATCTATTTTCAAATTCAAATTTTTAAAAGTTATTAATTATAACTTTTATTATAATTATACACAAGCTAGATCTCCACAAGAGTGTTAGGTTAGAAATAAAACAATTAATTGGGAGCTTCTAATATAATATTTGTAAGAAAATCAGGGAATGAACAGGTGGGTTCAATGGCAAAATCATATTAAAAATGAAAAAAAGGAAATACTCATATTTAAGAAATGTATGAGAACTGTGAAAAGACTTATAAAAAAACTATGAACAGACCATACAACCTTAGTAGTATGGGCTTTTCATATGGTGTTTTCAGTATATATTTTGTACTGAAGGTGTCTATGACACTTAGGTAAAAATTTTACATTAAATAAGTTTTTTTTACATGAGTTTTCTTGTTTTTATATTTATTTTGATTATGCCACCTCATAGTATTTCATTATTGAAACAAACAGTTCAATGTATTGAAATGGATTAAATGAATATCACTATGCAAAATTAGTACTCTGTTTATTTGAGGCTTGCTTCAAGCCTCAAAGTACAATGTTTCTTTCTACTAGAGCATAGATGTTGGCATTAAACCTAAGTCCACCTGCAGTACCATATGTATGAGAGTGGTCTGAAAAGTTCTCGACCTTGACCATAGATGGTGCCACTATCAGCAATTTTTTTTTATTTTTTTAAGTTGCTACATCTGTCATAAGCATCCATGTGAAATTGCAAGTCATTCTGTCAAGTAGCTTGATAGAATGACTGTCTGAAGCAAAAGTGTTGTCTGTATTCCTTGAAGATAAAATTGAGTATCATGTGGTTATAAAATTCTTTGTAAAAGAAGGTTTAATGGCAAAAGAAATTCAAAGTTCATAAAAGTTTATGGGCACTCTTCATTTTCAACAATTAAGAAATGGGCTGTTGAGTTAAACGTAGCTGTACTAGCATTGAAGATGATCCACGTGAAGGACATCCAAAAAGTGTAACAACACCAGAAATCATTGATCGAGTGCATGATATGATATTGGATGAGCGGCAAGTCAAAGTGTGTGAAATTGCTGAGACTATAGGCATTGCATGAAGAATTGCATATGAAAAAGCTTTGCAGAAGATGGGTGCCAAGCTTGTTCACAGTAGATCAAAACACACGATCATGAAAATCTCTGAACAGTGCTCGGAGCATTTTAACATGAATAAAATTAATTTTGTGCATCAATTTATTACTATAGATGAGACTTGGATTCACCATTGCACACCAGAATCCAAACAGCAGTCAAAACAGTAGACAAAAGCCGGTTGTTCAGCGCCAAAGAAGACAAAGTCGGTTCCATCAGCAAGAAATGTCATGGCATCGGTGTTTTGGGATGCTAAAGGCATTTGGTTTATTAATTATCTTGAAAAGGATAAAACAATAACTGGAGAATATTATTCTGATCTTTTAACTAGACTAGACAAAAAAATTCATGAGAAAAGACCCTGTTTGCAGAAGAAAAAATCATCTTTCATCAGGACAATGCACCTGCCCCCACAAAAATGTTTTGGCAATGGGAAAATTAAGGGATCTGCTTTATGAATTGTTGGAACATCCACCCTATTCCCCAGATTTGGCTCCCTCTGACTATCTCTTCCCAAAACTAAAACTCTTCCTCGCTGGTCAGCATTTTTCTTCGAATCATAAGGTGATTGCAGCTGTAGAGGGGTATTTTGCAGATCTTATTGAGAACTACTAGAGGGAACAGGATAATGGCACTGGGGGAATTGATGGAAGAAATGTATTAGTCTTAAGGGAGATTATGTTGAAAAATAAAAATAATTTTGAAATTATAAATTCAATTTTTTCATTGTTAGGCCGAGAACTTTTCAGACTACTCGCTTACGATAGGTTTACAAGCTCTCACAAGTGGGATTCACGCATGTGCTTGTGCACACAAACACATGCACACATGAGTAGCATATTAGTAAAACTATAGGAAGTAAAAGAGGCATAGTCATTAACAGGATGCAATGCTAAGGTAATGAGAATGGCAAAGAGGTTTGTTTCCAGGGAAGATGCTCATGATTAGAGACAAGAAGGCATTAGTCCTACTGTACAAGGCCTTGATCACTATATATATAGACTAGATCACACAGATTTAGCCACCTGGATTTTGCAAAGATGAGGAAACCTTGGAGAGCATGAGACAGAGCTGTGAAAATTCAATCAATAATGTTAGTGAATGGAAGAAGAAGGAATGATTTGACTGAGATCTATTAATTACTGAGGGAAGTTCACCAAATGGCTACTGCTGAGATTCTCCAAAGGTCAGAAAATGGACAGAAAAGGATCAGAATAAAAAAAAAGCCATTCATAGAAGATATAAAGATATGACAAAAAAGGGAATAAGAAGGTATGATTTTTTATGGAAGGCAATAGGTTAGTGACATGTTTGCCAAAGAGGATGATAAGCATGGATTATTATTGGCTATTAACTTTAAGAAGTACGATAATAATATTGTGGCAGTTAACTGAGAATCTCTTGTGATGTGCCTGAATTCAGTGCAATAAAAATAACTTTATATGAGAGATGATGAAAAATACTAACCTTCAAATTCCTCAGACTGAATTCCACCACCAAAAAGAAATATCACAGGACTGTTTTGAAAAACCAATGACATGTTGTAATAGGGTAAAAACACTGTGTCAATCAGATACTGAATGTTTTTATGGAATTCTGACTGCATCTGCAAAAATAAACAAATATGGCTGAAGGAGTTGCATTCATTGAAAACTTTTCCTACAGTTTTATCTACAGATAACATTTATTGCAATATTTGGATATCTCAATGTATTTGGTAATAATTCTGGAATCATTATTGATATGATTTATTGTAGTGTTATTTTCCTAGTAACTCAGAATAGTCCGAGGAGAGGTTTTGGACTTTATAGCTACTTATAAAGTCATACTACTGAAGTAATTTACATATAAAATGTTATGAAATATAAAGAGACTAGAATAATGCAGTCTCATGTTGTAAGTATACTGTATTTATAAGTAAGTATTAATTATTTTTAATGGCAAATACAAAAGAACCATTTCATATCCCAAAGAAATGTTCAAACAACAAGTAGAATGACTATACAAATTCTCAGTTCTATGAAATGTAAGTAAGAAATATTTTATTTTCTTATCAGTAAGAAAAATGTTAAACGTTTTTATCTATAGATAACTTCATATTCTTATTTCACTATCTGTATTAAAATTTGAGACACCTTTATTTTTATAGCACTAGCATGCATAATGATTTCTGACTACCTGCTTGAATGATAACTTTAAATTTGGAGCAAAGCACATTATATTAAAAAAAATTTATATTGGTTGATGGATTTATTTAAAAAGGTATTCGGTGGTCTGTTTAAGATCATATTAAAACTAGAGAGAGGGAAAGGAGGAGGACATGAGATTTTGAAATTTATCATTACATGATATATAGATATCATGTATACCAAATATGGATGATACTGACATTCTCACAACAGGCAAAAATAGTCATTGGCAATATCTTTATATCTTATGATCCATCACTGACTAAGCTTCTCACTTGAAATCAAAAGAAACTGGTCCAAAGATAAGCATGCTCAAGAGGCATCAGGAGTAAAGGAGTGGAGCAAAAGGAATTGAGAAATGAAATGTTTACTGAGACTAAAAACAGCAAAATAGGTGAAGTACATCTAAATGAAAATTTATTCAGACATCAGGAACAGAGACAGGAAGGGATAGGAGTGGTTATATTATTTGATATCAAACATGAAGATAAATTTTGTGAATGGGAGCTAATTTAGAACATAATGATGTGGACAAATTTTCAAAATGGGAAATTGGAAAATGAGACATACTTGTGACTACAGTCTTACAGGTTTTGTAGTAGGAAAGAAATAGAGGAATTTTTCAAAAAAAAATAGGAAGGGCAGCTGATATAATGAAAAATAAAAAGCTGGTTATTGTTAAGAGACCTGACTAATATTACAAAGTATATCCAAGACAAAGAATTTCTTGGGTTAAGTGTACAGAAAAGTACAGGGTTGATAATAACCTAGCACCTGCTAGATTTCTGCTCAGGATATGGATTACTATCACCATGTGGACAGATTAAAATGTATGTAAATTCATGTGGTACACACATTTCTTTCTTTTTTTCCTATGACAAAACCTGTGGGACTACAGGCATAAGAAAAAATTATTATGTTGCAATTTCTTTCTTTTTTTTTTTTGCGAACCTTTGCCAAATTAAATGTCTTAATCATATCCCCTCTCTTCTTATTCACAAGGCTTTGCAAACTGCATTCCTTCAATCTGTTTTCATATGCCACATCCCAAAAACCAGTTCCCACCTTAGCCTTCTCTGGACCTTTCCAATATATCCTCATTATCATCAAAATCAGGGGACCAAATCTGTACACAATCGTCCATATGGGGTTTGATCAAAAACTTATAAAATGTGACTTAAAAAAAAAACCCTACAGATGCATGCACCCAAAGTGAAATACATAATTAAGTACAGTAATTCTCTTGTGACAGTTAATTAACTATATTGTTGTAGAGCGGCACATTGCCCAACCAGCCCAACAATTCTGAATGCAGATATTTCTGATTACAGTTTATTTTCAAAATTTTCACAAGATAATTAACTATTATCTATACATTTTTTTTGATAAAATTTATCAAGAAGACAAATATTATCAAATATCAATTTTAAAATTTCTTCATTTCATAAAATATTAGTAATGGGAAATTAAAGCGAAAATTAGAATTTCACTCGCAGATGAGAAATTTGGCTTAAGCTGATTTACCTAATAAAAGGATTTATGTAATTTCACCATCATTTTCTTTAATATTAATATTCACAATATTATTTATTGTGAATAAATTGTGAATATTTATTGTGAATATTACAATTTATTGTAATATTCACAATTTAATATTAATATTCACAAGTGTGCATATAGTCTTATATTATCCCTGTAAAACAATAATAGCCTTCAAAATCTTTTTACTATGCAGGAAAAGAGAAGTCAATCTAACAAACAAGCTTAGGTATTGAACATTATTCATAACTTATTTTACGGTATTAACAACACCAAATTAACTATTTTATAAAAAAGATGTTAATTGACTGGCTTATATTTTGCTGAATTTCAAATCAGCATCTTCAGATGCACAAAGCACATGTTATAGTTTATACACAACAATGAGTAAGTGAAACAATTCAAATTGTAATGGACAAAAGATCGTCCTAATTTGGCACCCTCTAACATTGTAAAAAAGACATGTTACAGCTTCGCTGATTTGAAATTCAGGGAAATATAAGCCACTTAGCAAACATCTTTTTAATAAAATAGTTCGTTTAGTGTTGCTAATATCATTAAAATAATTTATGAAAAGTGAAGTCAGTTCCGAAATAGAGTATCCTATTTCAGACATCTAGAATATCTTTATCTTTAGTTTTCATGTCACTTTTATCATTTCTGATTCCTTTTAATAAGTCTCATTGTCCAGTTCCCCATTCTGATATTTACTCACTTCATTCTACTTGATACTTCCTGCAATTCAAGATTATCCTCATATTCACTGTTGAATACTAGAACTACTTCTTTTCCACAATGGTTATTGTCTGAATATAACATCTTGTTGCTAACAAAGATCTCACCTTTTTTTTACCTTCTTTATCTTTTTTTAGGTCCAAGGCTTCAAATGGCGATGTGAATGTTTTAGCCTGTGCAGTTTTTTCTAATTTACAGTAAAATATTATCACAGCTCTTTGCTCCGCTGACCTACTCTTACTTCAATGATTGCCACATGAAAACTGCTGCATCATCTGATTCTAAAGTTGCAGCTGCAATTATAACATAATCTAGTGGTCAAAATTAAACACATTTGTTGCTTTTATTCAAAGGGTTGTCCTGTAAAAAAATCAATCTCATTACTTAACAGGCACACTGTGTACATCAGAAAATTACAATATTAGCTACACATTATAAAACCATCTTAACTGCCTAGCACTAACACTCACATTTTGATTTTTTTGTAGTGCTAAAAATACATAAAACAAGTATGTGAAGCTATATATGTATTCAAGGAACAAGTATGCCATTCGTTTACCAAAAATGGACAAATTACTTCAAATTATAGTTTTATGTTTTTATACTTTACATACACTGAAAAGGAGTTCGGTGGATGGAGTAGACAGTTATATATATATATATATATATATATATGTGAAATTACAAAGCTTTTGGCAATTTTTTTTAATTTCAGCAGTTGAAAGAAGGATGTTATTTGGTATGGCAGCTCTATAATAAAACATGCTATTGATGAGCGAGTTATAATTTTAAGTTTTCCTGGAGCAAAAACTAAGAATATAAAGGAAGCAATTCAAAAACAGAAAAGTAAATGGGATTGTAATTGTGGTAGGTACTAATGACTTTACTAGTGATAAGTTCAGTATGAGAGAGGATATGAAATGGTTGTTGGAAGAGGCAAGAGTGAAGATTGAAAAAGTGAAAATCGTCAGTATTTTATCTCAATGTGATAAAAATGAATTAAGAAGAAAGACTATGATGGCAAACGATTTGATGCATATGATGTGTAGATGGAATTGATGCGAGTTTTTGGATGTGTGGAGTGAGTTTGAGGAAAGCTTGGATTTGTATAAGAGGGACGGCCTACACCTGAATGCAATTGGTAACAGGAGTCTAGAAAAACTAATAATTGGTATGAGCTAACACAGAGAAACTAAATTATGAAGGGAGGAATGGTTAGAATGTGAGTGCAAGAGCAATAATGTTACATAACTGTGTTAATGACGGGAATCGGCTTTATCATGGAAATGTTGACAAGGAGAGAATGATTTTGACTTTGTGTTTGTCTGGTTTGGACCCATCATATATGTGTGTGCAAAGATATCTACATATAAGACACTAGAACAGAATAGAAATCTGCAAGTTGTCCAACTGTGTCATGCAGACTGACAGTATACAAAAGAATATGCAGATAGATTATCATGTCTGTACACTAATGCTAGAAGTATCAAAAACAAAAAGGTAGAGTTTGTTGCCTTAGTCAATATGTTGGGACCTCAGATTGTAGGCACTGGTGAGACTTGGGTATCAATATCATACATACTAACTGGTATCGAGTGTAAAGAGTACACTATTTTTAGGAAGCATAGAGAGGAGTGAGTGTGCTGCTAATGATATCGGATCACATGAATCCAGTTAGAGTTGAGACCTATGATTGTAGTACTACTACTAACAGTATTTCAATAAATTAAAGATACGAAGCAATTACATATTTGGTTTAATCCTTTATCCAAGTGTAAGCAAAGAAGTTTGTGTGTGAACTATTTTTAGGACTGGGACAACTCGTATCAAAAAAAAAAAAAAAAAGCTAATGACTTCACATCACTTGCTATAGTATCCCATAATGCAAAGCACATCTCCTTGCAGACATGTATAGTATGCATTATGAGAAGGGCCACTATACAGACCAGTTTCAACTTTTATTGAGGTCTCATCAGTGGCAGGCAGACTTAGAGATGATACCAAGGTTGAAGTAATGCAGAAGTCATATTTTCATATACGAGAAGCCAAAAGGTGTCACACATAATTATTAAAATACTCTGGATTAGAGAAAGTTGTTGGAAGTTTTTCCATTTGGTTATACTATAAATTAAATACCAATAAATCATACACTGTTCTCAATCCTTTATTCAAGCATAAGCAAACAAGTTTACACCTGAACTATTTTCAGGACTGGAGCAACTTGCATAAAAAACTAATGACTTCACATCACTTGCCGCAGTATCCCATAATGCAAAGCACAACTCCTTGCAGACACTATGCATTATGGGAAGGATCACTACCCAGACGGGTTTTGACCTTTATTGAGGTCTCATCAGTGGGAGCCAGACCCAGAGGTGATACAAACATTGAAGTATCATATTTTCATAAAAGAGTAGCCAAAAGGTGTCACATCTTATTATTAATCCTTTAACTGCTGAGAACGTATTATTACAAGCTCGGAAATACATGCCTGCTTTGCTGAGCCCATATATATAAGGTTGTAAATAACAGTGCTCTTTATATATTTTGATTAATTTCTACATAAATTAAAGTCTAATTTGCATAATCAAGTGGACACCCCTTGATTATGCAAATTTTATAAAACACTATTATTGTTGCCATTTTTGTGAGTGAACAAGTGTATATCAAGAATGTATGATGCTGTCTGGACTTCTTAGTTCAGTAAGAATTTTAATTGATTTTATTTATAAATTTTTTGCAAAATTAATTCAGTACATGGGGCAATGTGAGTAAAATATAAAATCAGCAGTTAAAGGGTTAAAATACTCTGGATTAGAGAAAGTTGTTAGAAGTATTTCCATGGTTATACTATAAATTAAAGATACCAAGAATTTATACACTTGGTTTAATCCTTAAAAAAAAAAAAAAAATCAGCTAACACCTTTTTATTCCCGTATACGGGAGTAGGCGAGGCCATTTAGCCCTATCTAACTTTTGGAGACTGAGTGGGCAGTTCAATCTCCACTGGTACCCAATCAGAGACAGATGGCCCAAGGCTATCACTAATTAAGCGGTGCGCAGTGAAGAGAGACGGCTCAAATGTGCCGCCATCTCGTGGTCTCTAACCCTAACACAATATATTTACTGTCTGAAATAATGTGGGTTCTACAGTCGATTTTCTTGAGTTTACAGGACGAAAAACCCGAGTTTCCGGGAGGAAAAACCTGCTTGCCCGTGCCAGAGATCGACTAACTTGGGAACCGGTCGAAAAAAGGCTTAGAAAAATTTCCTCTAGTCGCTGACTAGACTTGAAACCAAGTCTTCCTTCGTGCGGCCAAGTGCGGCGGTGTGCAAACGCCACATCCGCTGAGCTACACCGGCTCGTCGGTTTAATCCTTTGAATGAAAATGACTTCTGCATTATTTCAACCTTAGTATCACCTCTGGGTCTGGCTTCCACTGATGAGACCTCAATAAAGGTTGAAAACGGTGCGGAAAGTAACCCTTCCCATAATACACAGCATTATACATGACAGCAAGAAGATGTGCTTTGCATTATGGGATGCTAAGAGAAGTGATGTGAAGTCATTAGCTTTTTTATATGAGTTGCCCCAGTCCTGAAAAGAACTTGTTTGCTTACACTTGTATAAAGGATTAAACCAAGTATATAATTTCTTGGTATCTATCTTTAATTTATAGTATAACCAAATGGAAAAACTTATAACAGTTATAACAGTATTCCATATGGCAATGAGTTTGAAGCCATCTGGAGTGAGGTGGAATCCAACAAGATGAATTACTTAATTGATCTGGTTGGATTAATCAATTAATTATGCATTTATTGAGCTATTGCAGGACAACTTCTTCAAGCTGTATGTAACAGAAGGAACTAGAGGTCAAAGAGTGTTAGATTTGATCATAGTGTCAGAGGGCATTTCAGTTAAAAACTTAACTATTCAGCCTCTGGTTGGTGACAGTGATCATGTGGTACTCACTTTGGAAAGTGACTAAGTTTATGAATGTTCCATTCAGAAGAGGTTACATGCTGAACTACAAAGCAGGAAATTATGACCAACTGAGGAGTATACTGAGTTCAGGGAAATAGGATCAGTTGCCAGATGGGAAGAATATCGACAGTATGTGGGAAGCATTTAAACAATAATTAAATGATGTGATATCAGAGTGTGTCCCGAGAATTCGAAGAATAAATAGGGTTGGAGTCAAATGGATGCGTAATCTTATTAAGCAAGAGATTCATAAGAAAAGGATGATGTGGAAGGAATACTGTGTGCATAAGGATGATGTCCGTTATAAAAGTTATAAGCAGCAGGCTAGAATAGTCACAACTGTGATACAGAAAGCAAAGTGAGTATGAAAAGAAACTGGCTCTGTTTGCTAAAGACAATCCACAAGAATTCATTTGATATGCTGCAATTAAAAGAAAGAATGAACATGAAAGAATAAATCTTGTAAATGCGGATGGCATGAGGGTTACAGATGCTGAAGAGGTTGTTCAACTAATGAATGCCCATTTTGTTAAAAGCTATCAACCTTGTGTACACAACACTGAGCTCACTGCTACCTCTTCGCTGTATGAAGAAACTTATGTATGAGGACGAAATATAAGAGCTGTTGCACAAACTGAATAAGAATTCAGCAGTAGGGACTGATGGGATATTAGCAAGTGTGCTAAAAGACTGCTCAGCCGAACTGGCTATTCTTTTCGCCTGACTGTTTAATGAGTCTCAGAACAGGGAAAATTCTGCAGGAACAGAAAGAATATACGGTAATTCCATTGCACAAGGGTGGTGCAAAGACAGATGTATCCAACTATCGACCAATTAGTATCTCAGGATTGTTGGTAAAGGTTAAGGTTCGCATTCAAAAATGGGTTGACAGTAAATCTCTACTTTGCAATGAGCAACATGGGTTTACTGAGGGAAGATCATGTTTGAGGAACTTGCTCACATTCTATAACAATGTTACCATTGAATTAGACAAGGGGAATAGATAAACCATTGATACTTTTGGATTTTGCTAAGGCTTTTGACAGAATACAGCATGGTAGACTGTTGCATAAATTGGAGTATATGGGATTGGGTTATAGAATATCAGCATGGATAAGAGGATGGCTGACTGACAGATATCAAGAAGATGTATACTGGAGATGTGAGTCTGCAAGGTTATCACAAAGATCAGTACTTGATCCTTTGTCATTCAATCTATATATTAAAATGATACTGGGAAGGATTTGACAAGAAATACAGCTATTTGCTGATGATGCAAAGTTAGTTAGGGTAATCAGGAATGCTGCTGATATGCAGTACTGGCAGAATGATTTGAATAGGTTAGAATTATGAGGATGGAAAAATGGCAGTCAGTTCAATGTCAGTAAATGCAAAATCATTTACTGACATTGAATTAGATATTCAATGTCGTATTATATCAGTGGGATTATGTTAGAAGAAACTGATGAGGCTAGTTTAGGGGCCATGTAGCAAACATTGCAAATACACCTCAAAAGATAATTGCAATGCTGAAACCAATGTTCAAGTATAAAGATAGGGATGTCATTTTGCCTCTTTGCAAGGCTTCATAAGACCTCATTTGGATTATTGTGCACAGGTCTGGTCTCCTGGTTTCTATTGCGATTCAGATATATAATGGAGAGAGAGAGAGAGTGCGCAAAGGAGAGTGTTAAAAATGATATCAGGATTGTGGAATACTGATTATGAAGACAGATTGAGAATTTGTAGACTGCAGACACTAGCAAACAGGAAAAAGAGGGGTGATATGATTAAGATTTACAAACTTCTGAAAGAGTCATAAGGTATTCAGTTGATGGAAGTTTTTAATTTATGGAGTGTGGGGAAAGGACAATAGGTCATCCTTGGAAGCTGAGAATGAATACTGCTAAGAAAGGGGGGTGAGGGCTAGATTTATCTTTCATAGGTTGGTGTGTGATCAGTGGTGAGCTATAAGGGGCTCGTGCAAGCCCTTTGTTAAATTTTTCTCAAATTTGCAAGCCCCTTGTCCTTGTTTAATAATCTTGTAGAACTAGAAAATACCACCGTGGAATGTATACATGCTAATATAATTGCTACTTTAAATTCATATGTATTTTCTGATAACTATTTAAAAAATCATCTCATTACATTTTGCTCTGATGGAGCTAGTGTAACGTTAGGAAACAAATCAGGTTTTGCAATCAAACTTCTACAAAGATTTCCCAACAATGTGATTTGGCATTGTGTAGCTCATTGTTTACAATTAGCATCAGACGATTCGATAAAAAACATTAAAGAAATAAATAATTTTGAAATATTTATGGATAAATTATATGCTTTTTATAATCAATCACCAAAAATTCAATGAGAATTAAATATGATTGCAAAAGGCAATCATCTTCATCATCAAATTCCTGCTATGTACCCTCAAGGGGTGTACAGGACATGATAGTACTACATGAAAAATTTACATGATTATTAATTTCCTATCTACAATTTTCCTCCTAATCAGTCTGTTACTTGTCAAGACTTCAAAATTATCAGATCTTATATTTCTATCGTCTAAGGCACTTTGTACCGTATCAATCCACCTATATCTTGGTCTTCCTCTGGGTCGTTTTGCTGCCAACCTGAGAGAGAACACTTGTTTTGCTAATCTTTCCTCGTCCATTCTGTTTAAGTGACCATACCACCTGAGATTAGCTCTACTAACGCATTCCTGGATGCTGACAATGTCAAGTTCTTTCCTAATATCCTCATTTTTAATATGATATTGCCATTGATGCCATCTGTTCACGCCTATAATCTTTCTCAGAACTGTCATATCTGTGGTCTCTAGTCTTTGGTCAAGTGTTTTACTTCTGACCCAGCTCTCAGATTCATAAGTTAAAACTGGTTTGAACACTGTCTTGTATACAGCTAATTTAATGTTCCGACAGATTTCTCTCTTATTCCATATGAATTTATTCAATTGACTTCCCACCATACCAGCTTTGCTGATTCTGCTGTCTATTTCTATATTTAATTTACCATCTTCAGTAAAAATCGTACCTAAGTAGCTGAAATGTTTTACTTGTTCCACAGGTTCTCCATTCACAACACAGTTGACATTTTCAATGATTCTGCCTATTTTCATTGTCTTTGGCTTTTTATTGCTGGCCTTCATACCATATCTATTACAACAGCTATTCAATTTAGTCAGAAAATCTTGCAGACTTGTAGCGGATTTATTTAGAAGTATAACAACATCCGCATAAAGCAAAGAGCTGACATTCACATCTCCAATTTTGATATCATGTTTAATACCAATTTCCTTCATAATGTGATCCATATAGATAATGAATAAATGAGGGTATAATGTACATCCTTGTCTCACACCAGATTTAACATTAAACCATCTTCCTGTACTTCCTTCAATTCTAACTGCTGACTCGCAACTCAAATAAAGACTAAGTATTGCTTGACATAATGCCCCATTGACACCATATAACTGCAACGTATTGAATAGCTTCTCTCTTGGCACCTTGTCATGTGCCTTTTCCAAATCGACAAAACTTAAATACAGATCTTTGTTATATTCCCATGCTTTCTCGACTATTTGTCGTAAAGTAAAGATCTGATCCTGACAGCCTCTATTTGGCCTGAATCCAGCTTGTTCTTCACAAAGCTTTTCTTCCACAATTCTTCTCAATTGTTTCTCAAATATACTTGCATAGATCTTGCCAGGAACACTCAGTAAGGAAATACCTCTGTAATTCTCACATTCAGTTTTATTTCCCTTTTTATATATGGGTACTATGAGAGCTCTACTCCAATCATCGGGAATTCGTCCCTCTGTCCAGGCTTTCTGAACTACGCAGTGGAGCCACTGTAAGACTCTTATACCACCATACTTCAGCATTTCTGGTCGAATATCATCTACTACTGCTGCCTTTCCACATTTCAAGCCTTTGATGCCTTTTTCTACTTCAAGTATGGATATGTATTCCTGACTGCATGCCTGGTCAGTGTTTTTTTTTATCACTGTGCTGTCATCACTGCTTTTTTCATTTAGAAGTTTTTCAAAGTATATTACTCCATACCTCAAGGATATCTTTTTCTCCCGTTTTCATGTCACCTTTATCATCTCTAACTCCTTTTACAGCACACTTTCCTCCATTCCTAAGCTTCTTCAACAACCTCCAGAACATTTTGCCACCTTCTTAATATTTATTTTCTATATTCTTCCGAAAGTACACCCATGACTTTTGTTTAGCTAGTTTTACACAGTGTTTAGCATTCTTGCATTTGTCTCTGTATTCTCTAAGAGCACAAGCTGACTTATTTGACAGGAACGTTTGATATGCTTTCTTCTTTTCTTGCACTGCCTCTTTAACTTCCTGTGTCCACCAGGGAGTTCTGATTTTTTTTATCCTTACAGACAACCTCACCACATGCCTCTCTGATAGAATCAATCAATGTTTTCTTCAGAGTTTGCCACTGAATCTCCAAGGTTTGATTCCTGTTCTCAAAACTCTTTCATTTTGTGATCAATAATCTTTGTGTATTTTAGTCTACAGTTCACATCTGAGAGCTGTCAACTTTTATTCGCTTTAAAACTTTCTTACATGTTATTCTTTTCAATATGAATTTCAATTTTATCTTGCTCAAGACTAAATAGTGATCACTTCCAGTTTCAAATCCTCTGTACACTCTGGTGTCCTGCACCAGGGAGAAAACATCACTATCAACAATAACATAGTCAATGAGACTTTTCTTATTCCTAGCCTCTTCTCTCCATGTGAATTTGTGCACATTTTTATGTTGGAACATGGTGTTAGTAATAACCAGTCCATGTCCTGAGCAGAAATCCAACAGATATTTGCCATTATTATTAGCTTTGCTCTTTTCTCCAAATTTTCGCAAAATATTTTTGTATGTCTCACAATCATTTCCTACTCTGCTATTTAGATCCCCAACAAGGACCAACTTTTCATTTTTCATCGTGTCAGTGGCTTTTTCTAAAGCATCAAAAAACTCCTCCACTTCTACCTTAATAGAACCTTCTGTGGGACCATTCTCATATTTGCCCACATTACTCTACTTGAGACTGACTGCCATTCAAGAAAATTAGACTCGCATTTTGTGTTGAATACTACTCCTTCTTTTCCTTAATTGTCATTGCTTGAATATAACATTTTGTATTTATTGCTCAGAAAAATCCCACCAATTTTTATCTTTTTTGTTTCAGTCACCCCTATTGTCGATCTGATACTTATCTAATTCCTCAGCTAGCTCCATTTCTTTGCCATTCAGGCTTCTTACGTTGATAGTACCGATCTTTAACTCTGGTGATGTTGAGTTGGGGTTTGTTTTCAGATTTGTTCCAGTAGCTGACTTTTCACTGTTCGCCCTGGTTCCCTGGCGAAAACAACGGGGGCCTTGTTTAACCGGGCGACGCCCCAGCTGGCATGAAATTTTGTCATGTTGTACCATCATTTTTAATTTTGGTTTAACCAATAAGAATACAATTTGGTCGGCTAAATCCCAAATTGCCAGCCCATCCTCGTTCATTCAGTATCCAAGTAGATACCCAACAGGGTGCACCACGAGAAGGTGAGGATTGGACATAAGGTCAGAAGCCCTGGTCGGTTCTCCGCATTCCTTTAAAGGCTATGTGGAGGTCTCCTCTCAGTTATACAGCTTTGACCCTTAGCTTGGTATCGAAATTTTAAAGATCAGCTGTGTGTTTGGATCACAATGGGCAGCTTGCAGTTTAACGGCTCTTGCTGCGTGGAGAAATTACTCAGCTTTATGCAAGCATTTTGCATCAAACGATTAATATAAAGGCTTTTTAAACTGACTTCTCAATTTGGAATTTTTAAAAAATCTAGCATTAATGATTGATATCCTACAGGAATTATCATATTTGTCAGAAGCTCTACAAAGTCGCAATATAAGTATTATAAGGGTTAAGTTAGCCCCCCCCCCTTTTTTTTTTTTTTTTTTTTTTTGCTCGACGATGCGAGCCCTTTGTTAAAATTTCCATAGCTCACCACTGAGCATGATTGGAATGCATTGCAATTGGATGTTATGAGTGCAAGCATTGTAAATGAATGCAAAAATAAGTCTAATAGCTGGTGTGTATAGTCTGTGGCCTCCTTCGATGAGCCCCTGACTACCTGGAGGTTTCTCTGAATAATAATAATTTAAGAAAAAGTATTATCTTTAATATTTATAAATTCTTAGAATATTGAGAAATATCACATTTTTAATAGTATCATATCTATAATTATCTGAGCTTGCTTAAATTAATGGTAACATTAGCCAAATCAATGGTAACAAACTGATCTAAAAGATAAGTATTATTCTCAGGTTCAATGCACCTGGTAACAAGCTATGGGCAATATTTGCTAATATTAGAACCTTGAAATGGAAGAGAGAGAGAGAGATTATTATAAGGAAGGATCATAAGTTAAGTATTTTATTCAGTGAATCAGAGTTGTTAACAACATGCTCTATGATAATTCCACTTATGAAATATTGTAAACCTGTAGTATGTTATAATGTTGGTCCCAAAGTAAGAAACAGTATGCTGTGGGTGGGCGTAGTGTTTGATAATCCGTGAAATTGTTTTAGTGGCCAAACATATTTTTATCAAGCTACTGTAAAAACTATAAACTGTAGGAAGGTGGCAGTTTCACACCATAAACTGAAAAGGTCATCTAACACCTTAAGAATTGAAGCCTGTTAAAATAATATTTTAAGAGAAGGGTGTTTTAAAATAATATTTTAAAACATCCTTGAACACATGGGGGGGGGGTGCAGACCCTCCCCACAGCAGTTGAAAATCCACATATAACTTTTGACTCCCCAAAAATTTTAATAAGTTGACCAGAAGCCTTATTGATAATACAAACAGTTGATTAACACATATTTTGTATGTTATATGTATTATATACTCAATTCTTACAATAAAATAAGCCAAAGAAAAGGAAATGTTATTAAGATATGAAAAGATAATGTGAAAAAGAAATTCATATTTATTTACAGGTATAACAATTCATGCCCTGATAATGAAGCAGCAGCAATACGATTGCTTTTATGGTAATTAAATATTTAAGGTAATTTTATGGTAATTAATGAATCATTATAAAATTTTTACTATGTTAATTAAATTTAACTAATTAACAACAGTTAATTTTATGCAGCTATAATTTAATACTGCATCTTTAGGTTTGTTTACATTTATCTCAATTCCGAACGGTACCATGTATGATGTGTAAGTGTTTGTGTGCATAACTTTTTATAATAGAGTTTTGCATATTTTATAGCAGTAAATGATGAAAGACTAGTATCTACATATATTTTATGCATTCATGACATACTTAAAATTTTTTCTTAATTTTTTTCAATAATTCGAGGTTTGTTTGAGAGTTATTTCAAATTGTTGCAAATCTCCAAAAAAATTTTTCAATATATTTATTGAAAAAAATCTGTGTATAAGTGGACTTGTGCAGTTCAAACCCATGTTGTTAAGGGGTCAACTGTACATTAATATAGTTTACTCAACAAACATTTTCTCTTACTACATGTATATTTGCTACTTGTGACTAGTATTTCTTAACCACATCTAATTACCTCAGAAGAAGACTGGTTTACTAAATGTTCTTTAAGCCAATGGTCACACCTATAATTCAAAATACAATTTAATACAGGATTGAATAATTTGAAAATAAGTAAATAAAAGCAAGCAACCTTTAATAATGGTTGCAAACTAAATGGTTGCTATCAACCAATTAGTGAATCAACATTTTAATATAATAAATGCAACAGCTTGCAAGTAGTAAGCTACTGATATTTAGCATAATAGCAGTTACAACTCCTGTGTAAGAAAAAGATGTTTATAAAGACATATTCTAGACACAGAAGTACAGCTTCTTGAGTTCATAAAGATTATCTCTTTTGTTAAAAAGAGAAAAAGTACATTATCAAATGATATATTATGTTATTATGTAAATAAATACTGCAAAAAAATATGGACTTGATTCAAGCATCATGTGCAGATGTGTTCTTGTTTTCAGCAACTGTTCATCTTATTGGAATAACCTGATGTATTAATTGTTTTATTGTCAGAGAAACAAATTACTTTGTATATTTTGATCTTCTATGTAGTTTTATAACTCATCAATCCACCTAAAATCTTGGTTGCCTCCAGGTTTTTTTTTCTGGCATGAAACACTCCACTTTGCTAATCTTCTTTCTACCATTCTGTTTAAATGACTATATCACCCCTTAGATTTCTCTGCTCACCATTATCGATTGTAAAAAACATTTAAACACTTTCTAGCATACTGCTAGTCTAGTATTTTGGCTAATTACGCTCTTATTTCATATAAGTTTAGATGACTTCCAACATACCATCTTTGATTATTTTATTGTCCATTTCCATATTAAATTTGCCATCATCACTAAAAATCATGCCCAAACAGATGAAATGCTTTACTTTTTCTAGGTTCTACATTTAGGATGCAGCCGATGTTTTCAATGTTGCTACCTATTCATATGGTATGAATTTTCTTATTGCTGATTTACGGCAATTGTGTATCAAATTGGTTACAGCAGTTATTCAATTTAGTTAAAGAATTCTAGAGACCTACACTCAATTTATTTAAGAGTATAACATTTTCAGCATAAAGCAAAGAGAGCTGAGATTGATATATCCCATTCTGATATCAGGTTCAATTCCACTTTCCTTCATAAAGTGATACGCATAGATAAGTAACAGTGGAGGTAGTGCACACCATTGTGTCTTACACCTGACTTCATATCAAACCATCTTATTGTATCTCCTCCAATTCTAGTTGCTGACTTATAATTTAAATATAAACTGTATGCAGTTTATATTTAAATTATAATTTTTTTTTAATATATAGATGAGAACTATAAGAACTCTACCCAATTATAATATATGCATCTGGAATTTGACCATCCAAACATGCTTTCTGAATTATGCAGTGCAACTACTGTAAAACTTTTCATCTTCAATTATCTTCAGTTTTCATGTCATCTTTATCAATCAACTCTTTGTATAGTAACTTTACTCCATTTCTGAACTTTTTCAACAGACTCTTAAACATTTTGTCACTTTCTTGATATTCCTCTTCTATATTCTTACTAGTCTTCCAATAACTTTTGTTTAACTACTTTTAGAAGTGCTTGGTTTTCCTTCTTACATTTTTCTCCATATTCTCTAAGAGTGTATACTCACTTACTTGGCAGGTATAAAGCATATAGATATTTCTATATGCTTCATTCTTTTCCATGACTGTCTCTTTAACACATTCACATCAAACAGTCAACAAACTGTACTGTACTTTTTCATGAGACATACAAAGATTGTTTTTGTTTCTTGTCTGCATATCTAGCAGACATGTGATATTGGTATGTGTACATTGCAGAGAAACCAAAGCTATGTAGAAGGGAGAAGATATTTTTGCTAATAATTAAGAGAATTATATTTTTGATGTTTATGTTTAAATTTTTGATATTTTTTATGACTGTTTTTTGATTAATGAACTGGAGAAAATAGAATGAAAACCATATCCATTACATAAACAGTAATACACAAGTGTATAAAATAATTACAAGTTCAATGAATCAATGTATGATTTGAATACACATGTGGGGAATTGCTCTTTCCAATGAGCATAGAAAATTCTCAAAGTAATGTTTTATTAAATTAAAAATAATAAAAAAAAGTTGTAGAAAATATAAGTAAAAAAGACAGGCCATAGGGATTCATCATACTAGCATATGCAAGTGCAATTATATATTCCTAGAGATAATGGTAAGGGTAGGCACACATCAGTGTCGTGTGAGATACAGGTAAGGAATGGGAAAGCAGAAAAACATTTGACATATTTCTTGAAGAGTCAAAGGTCAGAGTTGTGTTTGGGAACACTTCGCAAGGAAGGTTGTTTTAGAAGACAGACACAGATGGAATACAAGACAAAGAGGAGAAGCACATTTGGCATGCGTGCAGTTAGATAAAAAAAAACCGATGTTGGGCAGCTGCTGCTCTTTTTAACAGGCCCAAGTGGAGGAATGATGGTTGTCAGTTTAGTGGAGCAGTAACTATGGAAGTACTTCTAGAAGATGCAGAAAAATATATACTGCATTTGTGAGAGAGTTTGAAATGAGTCAGTGAGAGAGGGATCATCTATAAGATCTGCTCTCTTGTGGAAAACATCAATTTTTAAGATTTCAGATGCACCACCTCAAACATGTGAGCAGTATTCTAAGGATGGGAAGATTTGGGTTTTGTATAGTTAGTATCTGGATAAAAAAAAGCATCTTGAGTAGAACACAGTGCCTATTTTGTTAGAGAATGAGGAAGCTACTGATGTGATGTGTTCATGCCAGTAGAAGAGGCTAGGTGTAAATATCAGTCCAAGCAGAAAGAGAGAGCTATCTGATCCTGTCTGGTGATTTGTGTATTATACTTACAAGAGATTAGAAATGAGACCATGTATATTTGTGAAGTGAATTTGGAAAGTTCTGCAAGATTTGCCGACAGCTGCATGTTCCCCATGCAGTGTTTGAATTCTGGTTTTGAGAACTCAAACACTGGTAACACCGTGTTACCAATCTGGGGTGATGGTAACATAGCACTTGATTTTTGCACCAGCATTGGCTTTTTTATAAGTTGATCACACTTCATTTTTTTCCAGGCATTGCTCTAGTCAATGACCTTGTTTCCAATCGGTAAAGGTAAGATATGGCAAGACTTGTACACATGAATAAATGGAAGTGCCTATAGACTTGTTATTTAGTTATTAACTCAGATCTGCAATTCAGCGTATCGTAGGTCACTTTTGCCAAGCATGGGAAGTCTGTTTCCATCTCTCCATATATTTGTGGGTCTGAAGTAGTAGAACTTGAACTGAGAATTTCCTGAAGGAGGGGGAGAGGAAGGGGTCAAAGTTGCATTGTGGTATCACATCTGTTTTATGAGCAGAAGTTTAGGATGATGGCATTATATATATATTTTTTTAATTTCTGCCTCAGTTGTGTCATGAAATGGTGATGCAATAAAGCCATGAAGCTTGATGTATTCAGCAGTAGGTACATTATTGTCAAGGCATTAAGGATAAACTTCTTTTTACTACTGATTCAATTTTGAAGTCTTGCCAAAGGTGATAAGGTACCATTCCACATGATGTGCTTTCCAAGGTTTAAGAACTGGGATAGAAAAGCTAGACATAAGACTCTTTCTTTACTATAACATTCAGCCTGTAATAACTATAGCACTTCAAAGCTTCAAATGATCTATCCCGTTAGAGGTTTAATGGAGTATTGACAGCGCTAGGAAAGGATTTAAAACTAATTTTAATGCTTCCAATATTTTGTCTCAGTCACTGAGACATCTTCAGGGAGTACAAATAACTCTTGTAACACACACACACAAAGACACATGGGTGACTCTAAAATCCTATCTGGGTGGTGTGCCATCAGATGTAAACTGGCTCTCTGATTGTTTCCCAAATTTTGGGAAGTTTAATGCATCCACATTTGTTTAAATTAAGTTGATTTCTGAGAGGTGCTGCAGATTCCAAAAACAGTTTTTCCTTTTTAAATTTACTATAATGGAGCATGGTAGTTTTCTTTCAGAAGATCCTGTGAGTTGTATCCAATAGGTCTGCAAGGTCAGATTGACCATGGTTGTGATTGCAGATGCAAGATTTGCATTCATCTAAACAGATAGTGGCTGATCTACCGGTCTGTCCAAAGTAAGCCAACTTGCAGGAACAGGGTACTTTATATACTCCAGGGACTGAGAGAGAGGGGGGGGAGTAGTCGATCTTTGGTAGAATGGATAAGGGTAGTAAGTTTATGATGAAACTTAAAAGCTGTGTAGAGGTACTTTTTTTTTAATGACCTAGTTATTTTTTCCTGAAGTGTCCCAGACGTATGGTATGGTGATAGCATTTCTGAAATCCTTCTGAAGGGATGGGAGAAGAACTGGAACAAAGATCATAGGCTCTATGGTTAAAGTTTAAATAATGCCATATTGCTTAGAGGGAGGATTGTGATGAAAAGTTTGTGAATGTATCTGCCTATGTGAGTGGGTTTTCTGTACTGAGTGAAGGAGAATTTACCATTTTCAAAGCATGTCATTAAGGTGTCTAAGGAAGGATAAACTATTCCTTTTTCAGTGTAAACTGGATTCCTGGATGTACACTATTGAGGAGATAGAGGAAGGATTCTAATGTGTCTGGGCATGAGGCCAAATAGAGAAAACATCATCTATATATATATATACATATATATTAGCCAGATAGAAGGTTTGAGGGGGAAGGGTGGGAGTTTGAGCTTTCAGCTTGTTTTTCAAAATTTTTCCGAAACATGGGAAATACTAATCCTCAGAGATTCCAATTTAACATAGGCCTCCTACAAATGCCCATAGAGGGTGCCCTACCTAGAGGACACTGTTAGGGTCAGATCCACATATTTCACATATTGTGTTGCTTTTGTGAGTGTATGTGTGACAAGCGTTCGTTTGTACTCCCTTAAGATGTCTCAGTGACTGAGATTAAAAGTTTTTAATCCTTTCTTAGTGCTGTTAATACTCCATAAAATCTCCAGCATAATGTCCTCACAGCACTTAAGCCTTAACACATGGACTACAAGTGTATACTATAGTGGGAAGTGACTGTGTATATAAATGAATATTTAAATTACTATATTTGCACTGACAGGCAATTTACACGTAATTAGTGATTCAATAAATTAAAGATACCAAGAAATTATATTCTTGGTTTAATCCTTTAACCAAATGTAAACAAACAAAATTTGCACATGATGTTTCTTCACAACTAAGCTACTTGTATAGAGAGAAGCTAATGACTTCGCATCAATTGCCTTGGTATCCCATAATGCAAAGCACAACCCCTTTCAGACATTTATGATGCTATACATTATGGGAAGGGTCGCTACCCAGATCGGTTTCTTATGGGATACTAATATTACTAACACGTATATACTAATATTATGGAATACTAAGGCAACTGATGTGAAGTCATTAGTCTCTATATACAAGCAGTCCAATCATGAAGAAACTTCATGTGCAAACTTTGCTTACACTTGGTAAAGTGTAACCAAGAATAATTAAAACAAGAATATAATTTCTTGGCATCTTTAATTTATAGTTTTACCAAGTGAAAAAACATCCAACGTCTGTTTAGTGATTCAGAAATCTCTACAAAAGTATTAATTAAAATTCAAATACTTAATTTTTTTTTTTTATATATTTATATTCAAAGTCAATAAAATGAAGTAAAAATTAAAGAGAAAAATGTCTAGATTCACCAATTAATTCCTATGCAGAAATTTCTTAAATAGTAATGTAATTTCTGTATTACTTTGATCAGTTCTCTTAAGATGAAATCACTTGGATGGTCTTTATAACCCTGTAAGGTATTAAACAAAACTAAAGTTTATTTCTAAAAAAAAAAAAAAGACATTAATCATCAAAGAAATTTTAAAACGGGTTTAGAGAGAATAATAGGGTTATGCAAGTTTATTTAAAAAGAAAGCATTTCATTAATGGAACATACAATTTTTAAAGGAAACATATCTTACAAGTACAAATAATTCTTTACTATACATAAAAATATAACGGAAAAACTCACGTAGAAAAATTATACCATTAAATAATTTTTCTACGTGAGTTTTTCCGTTATATTTTTATGTATAGTTATGTCTACTCACGGTTTACCTCTTTAAAAAAAAAAAAATAAAATAATTCTTTATTCTAACCTTCATATTATAGTACAAAATTTTGAATAATCATGTGTAATCTAAGAGCAACAGCTCGTCCAGATTACAATACACAATTATTACATAAAATCATAGGGAACATGCTAATATGCATAGAAAGAAGTTGCATAACATTGAGTTTTGGAACAAAAAAAAAAAAAAAAAAAAGCTAAATGGCATTTAAATTTTTTACATTTTAATAAATACAAATATGCTAAAACTAATCACTTATACAATTATTTGAACAGAGCTTCCTCATTTCTGTGTGAAAATAAGTATTCTTTTTCTGGGTTAGTTTCAATTTCTTATTGTTAAAAGGTAGTTATTGTGATGTAAACACATTGGCAAGAAACATGACTACCTGGAAGATAACAGAAATATAGTTTATCGAACAGATGTCAGCCACATAACTCACTCAAAACTGCCTTCTGTATAAGAAGTCATGTTTTTTCATTTCTTTTAATTTATTTAAAAAAGACAAAACTGTTAGGTATGCAAAAAACAGTTCACAAAACTACTAATGTTTTCTGAACCCAAAAGGCAATTTTTTTTTTTTTTTTTTGTGAATCACAAATTCAAATAACTTCCCACTACAAAGGAGCATTCAGAATAGGAAGGAAGTCAATCCCATTCCACAGCCCAAGATGTTTTGATGATCTGGGAAAAGGCCAGAATATATATATACAAAGTTGAAGGCATATTTAGAGAATGGTGAAATCTTGGAAAGAGAAAGAACAAGGCAAAGAAGGAGCAGGAAGGATTCTTGAACAGCTGCATATTCACTGTTATGCTTTATAATTAAAGACCAATTCCAAGCTCTATTTGCTGTATCTGTCCCTAAGAATTCCCTGCAGTTCGTGAGGGAAATTCACCTGTACAAGCAAGAAAATGAAGCAATCGAAATGCTGCACTTCAAAAATTCCTGGAGCACCTCTGGTATCTTTTAGAGGAATTAATTGCATTTGCTATTTTCAATGACAAAGTTTCTTTTGAGACAAAGTGAGAAATTGTTGAAGTTTTGAAAAAATCCAGAGAAGAGAGTCGAACAAACAAGTTATGATTGCTATAGCATAGTAGACCTAGTTGTAATCATTTCAATTCAACTGGAAGACTTTGTGATATCAAACACTATCACCAGATACTTTCCACTGATTTCCTGAACAAATTCCAAAAAGATGCTATTGACTGGAATGGAGATATCACTTATTTATCCATCCTTTCTGAGGTTTGAAATTATTTTTCCACGTAGTTTTGATTTTTATCATTTAATCTTTTATAATTCATTTCTGACTTATTCTTTTATGGTCATTCAGTCTCCTTCATAAGGCTACAAAATAATTTTTCCATACAGTACCGTGTCAGTTAAGACACTCTTCTTCTTCCTCAATTTATCGATTTCATAATAGTTTTAATCACTAAATCACAAGTCTAAGCCAGTATGTTCAAAACTAAAACTAAATAACTAATTAAATTAAAAAAATTCACTTTGGGCACTAAAAAATAAAAAAAATGTAACTTTACTGGGAGCAATATTAAAAATTATCCATCATGACTTCTAAAATTGTATTCTTATTGGTTAAACCAAAATAAAAAATGATGGTACAACATGACAAAATTTTATGCTGGCTGGGGCGTCGCCCAGTTAAACAAGGGCCTCCATTGTTTTCGCCAGGGAACCAGGGCAAATAGCGAAAAGTCAGCTACTGGAACAAATCTGAAAACACACCCCAACTCAACATCAACAGAGTTAAAGATCGGAACTATCAACATAAAAAGCCTGAATGGCAAAGAAATGGAGCTAGCTGAGGAATTAGATAAGTACCAGATCGACAATAGGGGTGACTGAAACAAAAAAGATAAAAATTGGTGAGATCTTTCTGAGCAATAAATACAAAATGTTATATTCAAGCAATGACAATTAAGGAAAAGAAGGAGTAGTAAAAAAAAAAAAAAAAAAAAAATCAGCTAACGCCTTTTTATTCCCGTATAAACGGGAGTAGGCGAGGCCATTTAGCCCTATCTAACTTTTGGAGACTGAGTGGGCAGTTCAATCTCCACTGGTACCCAATCAGAGACAGATGGCCCAAGGCTATCACTAATTAAGCGGTACGCAGTGAAGAGAGACGGTTCAAATGTGCCGCCATCTCGTGGTCTCTAACCCTAACACAATATATTTAATGTCTGAAATAATGTGGGTTCTACGGTCGATTTTCTTGAGTTTACAGGACGAAAAACCCGAGTTTCCGGGAGGAAAAACCTGCTTGCCCGTGCCAGAGATCGACTAACTCGGGAACCGGTCGAAAAAAGGCTTAGAAAAATTTCCTCTAGTCGCCGACTAGACTCGAAACCAAGACTTCCTTCGTGCGACCTAGCGCGAGTCTAATTTTCTTGAATGGCAGTCAGTCTCAAGTAGAGTAATGTGGGCAAATATGAGAATGGGGAACTGGATAATGAGACTTATTTGTGCTTATGGTCCCACAGAAGGTTCTACTAAGTTAGAAGTGGAGGAATTTTTGACACTTTAGAAAAAGCAACTGACACAATGAAAAAGGAAAAGTTGGTCCTTGTTGGGGATCTAAATAGCAGAGTAGGAAATGATTGTCAGACATACAAAAATATTTTGGTAAAATTTGGAGAAAAGAGCAAAGCTAATCTTCTTCTACAGCTTCCCCCCGTTAAGTGGGGTCACTGTTTGTTATGAGTCTCCTCCACACCTTCCTGTCTTGGGCTGTCACCACATCCAAGTTCTTCATCTTCAAGTCCTCTTCTACCAGCTCCCTCCATCTCTTCTTTGGCCGCCCACGCTTTCGCCTTCCTTGCACATCCATCTGCATGACCCTTCTTCCCACACATTCATCCTCCCTCCTCATCACATGACCAAACCATCTCAACCTTGCCTCCTGTATTTTCGCTCCTAAGTTTGTAACTTTCACTGTTCCCTTGACATAGTCATTTCTCAGATGACTGAGAGCAAAGCTAATAATAATGGCAAATATCTGTTGGATTTCTGCTCAGGACATGGACTGGTTATTACTAACACCATGTTCCAACATAAAAATGTGCACAAATTCACATGGAGAGAAGAGGCAAAGAATAAGAAAAATCTCATTGACTATGTTATTGTTGATAGTGATGTTTTCTCCCTGGTGCAGGACACCAGAGTGTACAGAGGATTTGAAATTGGAAGTGATCACTATTTAGTCTTGAGCAGGATAAAATTGAATTTCATATTGAAAAGAGTAACATGTAAGAAAGTTTTAAAGTGAATAAAAGTTGAGCAGCTCTCAGATGTGAAGACTAAAATACACAAAGATTACTGAAGAAAAAAATGAAAGAGTTTGAGAACAGGAATCAAACCTTGGAGATTCAGTGGCAAGCCTTGAAGAAAGCCCTGATTGATTCAGCTAAAGAGGCAAGTGGTGAAGTTGTCTGCAAGGATAGAAAAATTAGAACTCCATGGTGGACACAGGAAGTTAAAGAGGCAGTGAAGGAAAAGAAGAAAGCATATCAAAAGTTCCTGGCAAATAAGTCAGCTTGTGCTCTTAGAGAATACAGAGACAAATGCAAGAATGCTAAAGACTATATAAAACTAGCTAAACAAAAGTCATGGGAGGACTTTGGCAAGAATATAGAAAATAAATATCAAGAAGGTGGCAAAATATTCTGGGAGGTTGTTGAAGAAGCTTAGGAATGGAGAAAAGAGTGCTGTAAAAGGAGTTAGAGATGATGAAGGGTGACATGAAAATGGGAGAAAAAGATATTCTTGAAGTATGGAGTAATTACTTTGAAAATTTGCTAAATTAAACAAGCAATGATGACAACACAGTGGTAAAAAACACTGACCAGGCATGCAGTCAGGAATACATATCCATACTTGAAGTAGAAAAAGCCATCAAAGGCTTGAAATGTGGAAAGGCAGCAGGAATAGATGATATTCGACAAGAAATGCTGAAGTATGGTGGTATAAAAGTCTTACAGTGGCTGCGCTGCATAGTTCAGAAAGCCTGGACAGAGGGACGAATTCCCAATGATTGGAGTAGAGCTCTCATAATACCCATATATAAAAAAGGAAATAAAACTGAATGTGAGAATTACAGAGGTTATTTCCCTACTGAGTGTTCCTGGCATGATATATGCAAGTATACTTGAGAAACGGTTGAGAAGAATTGTGGAAGAAAAGCTTGGTGAAGAAAAAGTTGGATTCGGGCCAAATAGAGGCTGTCAGGATCTGATCTTCACTTTATGAGAAATAGTTGAGATAGCATGGGAATATAACAAAGATCTGTATTTAAGTTTTGTCGATTTGGAAAAGGCATGACAAGGTGTAAAGAGAGAAGCTATTCAATATGCTACAGATAGATGGTGTCAATGGGGCATTATATCAAGCAATACTTAGTCTTTATTTAAGTTGTAAGTCAGCAGTTAGAATTGAAAGAAGTACAGGAAGATGGTTTAATGTTAAATCTGGTGTGAGACAAGGATGTACATTATCCCCTCTGTTATTGATTATCTATATGGATCACATTATGAAGGAAAGTGGTATTAAACATGATATCAAAATTGGAGATGTTAATGTCAGCTCTTTGCTTTATGCGGATGATGTTATACTTCTGTTATATACCTTTTTTATTACCTTTACTAGTTTTACTATCTATAAATATTTGTATGTTTCACTACTCACTCATACACAGTTATTTCCCTTCTAGCTTCTGTAATAGTTTTCCAATAAATCTAGCAAATCAGCTTTCACCCTTCTATCCTTAAACAAACTAAAATTCAGGCCGCTCTTAAGTTTAGTTACGTGCAATTCTTTCATTCATAAGGGCTTTGTCTAAGTATGGGACAAGGCCTTAAAATATAACCTCTGAAACGGTCTGCCTGTTAAATATTGACGAATTTATATTTATGCTGCGCCAGCCAATACATAGGATAGATGAGACTCTTATCCACGGTGGCTCTCTCTCTCTCAGAGTATTACACAGTGATGAACTTTCTAACACTAATTCAACTAATATCAATTCACTTTGTGTTTGCATGCAGTCGTGGTCTGGAAAATCAAACTATGTTCATATATCCCTCCCGCTAGGTTCGATAATAATTTTATGAGTGGCTATTTGAATTCATAAGACAGGCTAGATTCAGGCAAATGCTATAAAACATATTTATTTAGGTTTAAAAGATATACATGAGAAAATTAAAGTACATGGTTAACATAATCACTTTCCTAGTAAAATTCTGATATCATTACTAATACAAGAATACATGCATAATAACTAGATCCACAGAGTTTTCTATAAACATACAAACTTCAGGCTTAATTTAACATTATCTTCAATCACTCTCTGATTACTACTCATATCTCACAATATGTCTCAGTTATCTCACACACAGATCCCTTCTAGGGAGACATTCTTCAAAACAGGGACAGGTCACTGCCAAATTGGGATAATCTCTAAAGTTCTCTACAGCATGTCCATACACAAATTAACCTATAGAGTTCACTTAAATCTTTAATAGGAAGTCAGATACTTTAACATTCTATGTTACCGTCCTATGGAATGACTTTCTGTTCTATCATCAGCCTTGTTTGGACATCAAGGCATCTTTGTTCTGCTATTCTCCGGGTCACTTACGATAACAGCACGGCCTGGTTCCCCGAGCTGATAAGGCGATGTGCCGCTCTCAACTTTCTCTGGTGCCGCAGGCACACATCTGGATTACTGGTCACTCGATATGGCTTAGCTACTCTGTTATGAAGAGATAGCTAGCCTTGCCTCGCAAACATCAATAGGCCTCTCACGACTTCTACGGCCGACCCAGAATCTTCATGTTGGCGGAGAGCACGAGCACGCCCACGAGTGCAGGAAACAGGAACCAAAAAAGCCTCGTGGGGGGGGGGGAGTCTGACCCTTATATTCTTCCCCTTTTTTTCTCGGAGATTCTCGCGCTTAGCTACATTTTTTACTGCATGGCACTCACCCACATGCACGTGCCGTTCTTCCGAGAATGCGTTCTCGATTCTCTTTCCTTATAATTTCTCTTTCCCTTAGGCCATACATTATACTGGACAGCTAAAGTGTGACCCTTGGACTTTAGCTTACACTCAACTGGCTTTCATACAATTCATGGAGTGGGATACTCTAATTAAATTATAATCTTATATAAATTCCTCTATTTGACTCTGTACAAACTCACATTTCTTATGCTAAACATTTCTTCCGTTTTGCCTTAAAGTTATAATGTACATTTTTATTTCCTTGCCAAAGCACAACATTCTCTGCCTACAATTAAAGATAGTTGTTCCTGAATAGAATTAATCTTTTTTTCCAATTTTTGATTATTCAGGTCACAACACTTCTAAATAAATTTGCTACAAGTCTGCAAGATTCTCTGACTAAATTGAATACTGTTGTAATATATGGTATGATGGTCAGCAATAAAAAGGTAAAGACAATGAAAATAGGCAGAATCATTGAAAATGTCAACTGTATTGTGAATGGAGAACCTGTGGAACAAATAAAACATTTCAGCTACTTAGGCACGATTTTTAGTGAAGATGGTAAATTAAATATAGAAATAGACAACAGAATCAGCAAAGCTGGTATGGTGGGAAGTCAATTGAATAAATTCATATGGAATAAGAGAGAAATTAGTCGGAACACAAATTAGCTGTATACAAGACAGTGTTCAAACCAGTTTTAACTTATGGATCTGAGACTGGGTCAGGAGTAAAACACTTGACCAAAGACTAGAGACCGCAGATATAAGAGTCCTGAGAAAGATTAGAGGCATGAACAGATGGCATCAATGGCAATATCATATTAAAAACAAGGATATTAGGAAAGAACTTGACATTGTCAGCATCCAGGAATGCGTTAGCAGAGCTAATCTCAGGTGGTATGGTCACTTAAACAGAATGGGCGAAGAAAGATTAGTAAAACAAGTGTTCTCTGCCAGGTTGGCAGCAAAACGACCCAGAGGAAGACCAAGATATAGGTGGATTGATACGGTACAAAGTGCCTTAGACAATAGAAATATAAGATCTGATAATGTTGGGGATCTGATTTGGAGGAACATTGTAGAGAGGAAGTTAGTAATGATGTAATTTTTTTTCATGTAGTACTATCATATCCTGTACACCCCTTGAGGGTACATGGCAGGAATTTGATGATGATGACTCCTAAAAATCCTTTAAATCATTTCAAATTTTTGCAGATTTGTTTTTTTCCTTCATATTATTGAAAAAGCAATGGGCAGGTGCCTTATACAAAATTCAAAACATTTAAAATTTGCTAATTTTAAGAAGCACACTACTGAATATGGAATATAAAAGGCTTTTTAATTTTGCTACAATCTGACTCTGGAGCACAATATTAAATTTGAAAAATATAGAAATGGCAAAATCCAATTGAATGGTATCAGACATTAGAGCCAAAGAATTCACGTCTAAATGTTAGAGGCTTCTTCCATTTTCTTTTTCACACAGACTGGAACTTTCAATAAATCTTAGATAAGAATCATTCCATTGCTTACTAATAAATGACAAAGCTTTAATTAATGCAGAGATTTTTTAGATAGGAATAATTTTAACACTTACCCATTCAACCATAAAACCATCGATACCTGCTACTTTGGCTTGAAGAATAAGGTATTCCTAGTGGATAAATAACAAAATAAAAGGATAATAAAAAGCACACCCCTAAAGAAAGAAAAAAATGACTATATACTAAATATGTGAAATATTATTTATGTGAAATATTATTTCACATATTTCACACAAAGCAAACAACATACTGCACCAACAAATTTTTGAAACCGACTCAAATATCAGAAGCTTCCAAAGAATCTTTTGATAATTGAATCCCAGGTTTAGGTTAGACCGTATTTACTCAAATATAACTTGCACCACTAATTTTACTTCATGAAAATAATAAATTAAAAAGTTTCGCATATGCCTTGCATGCACATACACACAAAGTTTACAACTTTAAGAAATAGTGAATGTTATTATGGACGTTTCAGATGTTTTGGAATTTGGATGAATAGAATAAGCATTTCAACTCAATAATCATCAGCTTGCCTTTGTTGTTGAGTCATATGATCTTTTGTTAATACCGAACCAATCATATGCAAGATCAATAGTAGTGATAACAAATAGTAGATTCTTGGTAAGTCATACCCATTTTCATTTTTTTTTGTAATCATGGTGATCTTATGATTCCTAAATGATAAAAGTTCAAGTAATAATGAAACTGTTTGTTTTAATTTAATTACAGAAGAACTGTTGCTAAAGATTCAAATATATCGCGTGATGAAGGTGAGTGACTGATCGCATAAATAACGTTCATAATTAAAATTCAAATACATTCATTTTACAAATAATGTGAACAATTATAAATTATAATGAATACTGAGAATTTATGTTCTCGGCAGCATGTAATAGAGGGAACAAGAAGTTCAAGAGGTTTGGATTTGGTCATAGCATCAGAATAGCTGATAATAAGTGAGATGACATCTCTCCCACCAGTTGGAGAGAGAGACCATGTGGTTTTGACTTGGAAGATGAACAGACATGCAGGTGTATCAAAGAAAAGGGAATGTATGTGGAATTATAAGGTGGGTGATTATAATAGTTTTAGGTATCAACCAGGGAAAGTTCCATGGAGAGCAGAATTGGAAGGCCAGGATATCATTAGTGCTTGGGAAATTGTGAAAGAATATTTGTTAGCAGCAATAGTAAGCTGTATTCCAGGGGTGAAGAAGCGGACACAATTTGGTGTAAAGTGGATGGCAAACGATATCAAACAGGAACTGCAGTTGAAAAAGAGATTATGGAAGATATATAAGGAGAGGGGTGGAGGACAGATACACGAAGAATATAAGACGCAGGCCAGGAGAGTGACCAGAATGGTGAGGAAGGCAACTGGCTGTGGGAAAGGTACCCAGGGAATAGAAGGAAGGTAAGATAGTGCCGCTGCATAAGCATGGTAGCAGACTGGAAGTGTCTAATTATAGGCCTGTTTGTGTGTCATCAGTAGTTGTTAAGGTCTTGGAGAAATTAGTGAGGGATTATATACAGTGTTGGGCAGATGAGGGTAATGTTATCTGTGTGAATCAACATGGATTTGTTAAGGGGCGCTCTTGCTTTAGTAATATGATAGCCTTTTATAATAAAGTGCGACAAGAGCAGTTGATGAGGGAAAGGCATATACTGCCATTTTTTTGGATTTTACAAAGGCATTTGACAGGGTGCCACATGATAAGCTGATATTTAAGTTGCAGCACATGGATTTAAATGTCGGGATAGTCAAATGGATTCAGGATTGGCTGACTGATAGGTATCAGAGAGTTGTGCATGGTGGGGCCACATCAAGGAGGCAGAAGTTATAAGTGGGGTTCCACAATTCTATCCAACCTTAGATTTGGCTAATAGATACTTCATCAATTAGCCAAATGAAGCCACATAGGGATAAACTAGACCATTGATGGTCTATTTCAGTTCTATCTTTTCTGGCTGTATTTTTTTTTTTTTTTTTTTTTTTACAGGAAATTATAATGTAGACTACTATAGTGACTGAAATAAATTTAATACTTCCTATATTTTGGCAGAGTTAAACTGCAATAATAATCAGGGAATAAAAAACATAAGATATGTGCATGCAGGCAGACACTGCACTAAGTAATGAAGATGAAGCATGTACACAGAGATTAAGTTTAAAGTCCTAAATAGTGCCCTCTAGTGGGCTAAATTTGGCATCCTTTGCTGTTGGTCTGTGGCAGTTGAGAGCTTCCCAAATTTGGAGCAGTTTCATGCAACCAAATTTGTTGAGATTAGGATAGTTTCATAAGGCAGATGATGAAACCATCCTAACCTCAACAAACTTGTTTGCATGAAACTGCACAAATTTCAGAAGCTCTCATCCTCCATGCCTCAGTCCAACAGCCAAGGATGCCAAATTAAGGCCACTATTTAGGACTAAGCCTACTTTCAGTGGACATGCGTCATCATTATTACTTAGTGCAGTGCCTGCATGCACGTATGTAATGTTTTTTTATTCCCCAATTATGGCAATTTGACTTTGCTGAAATATAGGATGTATTAATTAAATTATTTTAGTTAATGCAGTCTACATTGTGATTTCCTCAAAAAATACAGCTATGAGTGGTCAACATATAAGCCTTACCACCAGACTGTCATTCTTCTGCAGATACTTTCATGGATATTGCTTCATTGAACTGCCAGTCATTATTCCCTCTATTTTCCATTCAGCCTGTTAAAACAAGCAGCTGATACCCAACATTCTTAGCAAATTCACTCACTGAACCTGCTTCTCCTCTCTTCTTCTATTTCATCTGCAGAAGGATGCCCTGTTCTCTGGAACAGCCTTTCTCATGAAGTGTTCCCCAATAACCACAGACTTCAGCTTTTCAAGAAAAAATGTCAACACATATCCCTCATCTTACCCTACACATGACAACAATGTGCTATGGGTTCTGCCACCTGTTGTGCATGGGATTTTGATATATGTGTGTGCACATGCATACACACAACCCATTTTCCCTTTCATGATAGGCTTAACGTCCTGTCATAGCCAAGTAACTTAGTTTCTTATAAACCTATTTACTGTCTATGACAGGGTGGTTAATCCTATCTGCATTGTCTGTAAATGGTGTGTTCTGGTTAGTTTGCATGTTTTACAGGATAAAAAAAAACTGTGTTTCCAGGAGGAAAACCCCTACCACCTCCATACGAGATTAGCTAACTCACTTTCAGTTGGGTTAGTCAATCTCACATAGAGTTATTTCAGTAGGTAGTAGATTAAATGGTAATCTGCACCATCATATTGCTTACTGAATGCCTGAAGTGACTGATGCCATGTTTGGTCTCAAGAACAAGAATTCTGTCTTTTTTTCCCATGCCCTCTTTTTCCATGCATAAGTGATATACTTTAATAACATGCCAAACACTATAAAAACCCAAAGCATTTTCCATTCACGGAAGTTATTTGTCATCATCTAGCCACCAGAGGCTAGATGACAAATAAATGCACAAAAGACAGGACCTGATGTAATGCATCAGGAGTGATCTTGATCAGCTGGATTATTATCTTGAAAGAGATTATCCAGATTACTCATATTTATCTATACTGAACATTTGGTTACAAATATTAATAGCACATTAACATGAAGAACAGTTATTTATACAAAATAATAAACTAAAATGATAACACATTAATGTTAAACAGACAAATCACCTACTAAATAGTCTGGATCTGCATCAGAAGTAACACCTAATAAAGGAGTTGTGAAAGTTGCAAGATCAGTATGATAACTAATTCCATGGGAGAATAAATTCTCTTCTATTATATCACCATTAAAAGTAAATTCAGTTTTCTTTGCTTGACTTTCCAAGGCTATGCTATAAATGTAATTATAAAAACTATATCTGATAATCAATGCAAAAATATCTAGTATGAAAGTGTTAACTTTATATAGGATATATGTTAATTAATGAGTAATAATTAGTCAACTATAGTTAACAAAGAAAAATTTAAACATACAAAAAAGAATGAAACAAAAGAATTTATAAAAACACTTATGTAGTGGAATACAGAAGGAAGCACTTTCAAGTCATATGTAGCAAAAGTTGAGTTATCTTGTAGTGTTAATTTAATTCACAACTGTTAGAATAATTGAGACCTAAAGTATTACAAGGCTGATATAATTTCTAAATATAGTAGCCCCCCCCCCCTCCCCCATATCTGTAGGGTTTGGTTCCATTGTCTTCTGCAGATACCTGAAACCGCAGATAGTAGTGAACCACTAGTGAGTCCTAGATTTTTGCACATATATAGCAAAATTGAAGCAGGAAATTATTAGTAAATTGACTTAGTCTCAAGCACTAGGACTGTAGGATTCTTTAGTGAATATGTTATGTAGTTAATATATAATGTATACACTAAATTGTATGGCTAAATAAATAATAATAAAGAGGTTTTTTTTTTTATTAAATGAAGTAATTTCTAGTCTACCACTTCACCCGTACTATTAAGGGATGCTATCTACCACATTTGGGCACACATTCTATTGCTCCTCGATAATAATATTACATATTTATTTAAAATTGTCATGAAACAATTTTTATGTCTTTGGAATCTACAAAGAGCAATGGAGTGTGTGCATAGCTAGAGGAAGGCAGAGGGGGGCAGTCTATCCCAAGCAGCACTTTGAACCTTTTTTGAACTTTTACAGTTAATTCTAATATACAATCTCGAGAACTCAGTTCCAAATATTGTAATACTGCTGCAAATTTTCCTCATGATTGCTGTAAGTGTTGCTAGTTGGGAGAGGAGTTTTTCTAAATAAAATTGATTACTTCGCCAATGTCATCGACGATTCTGCTAACAGAAAAGCAAGAAATATAACATTTTAGAATGTTGAAATTAAAGTTTTACTTAAAAAATAAACATAGCATTTTAATTTTATTTCCCTATACGTCGTGTTGACTTTTTGTAGTATTTTTGGTGTGTATCGAGAGGGACAGCAAACTCAGGGACAGGCCCGGTGGCAAAAGCTCTATCTACACCACTGGGTGAAGCAGCACACCAAAAAAATTGCCTCACTCAATAAAACTTCATCTTTAGACAAATAAATTTAACCCACATAATAATTATGTAGAACAAAATGAGAAAATATGCTAATGAAAATGTAATTGTTAATAAAATCTTAACATTTTTATTCTTATTAGGAGGAATCAACTGAGATCAGAACACCTCGTTGTGTTCAGCTACATATTTATTCATCTTCCGAATCTTTGGCAGTCAACTGCTTGCTTGCTTACTGAGCAAATGATACGGATGGCTGAGGATCATCAACAGTAGAAGCTGTCTCGTAGACAGGCTTATACGTTGGTTATGCATTGTTAAAACACTTAAGGAATTGAACAACGTAGTTAAGGATATAAACTAAATTATACTTTAATAAATATTTTCCGATATTTTGGCAACGTCACGTTGCCATCTTCTAAAAGAACTTACAAAAAAAAAGGCACGTGCACGTAGGCACTACAAACACAGTAACTGGGAATGAAGAGATGAAGCTATTGTTCTCCTAAAAGTCCTGATGGTGTCCTCTAGCGGGCTAAGTAGGTGTTCTTGACCGTTGGGCTGAAGGTCTGCTGATGTAAGCCTCCCAAATTTGGGGCAGTCGCATACAACCAAATTTGTTGAGGTTTGGAGAATTTCTTAGGGCTGAGGCTGATTCCATAAATAGTCTTTCGAATTTGTATTTGCTACAGTGTATTACTGTAGCTTTCTTCCACCGTATTCTGTGGCGTGTATCCAGAGCATGGTCTGCAAGACCAGAATGGCTGTACTTGTGAAACCGGATGTAGTCCTTGTGTTCAGAAATTCTGATATTCGCTGTCCTGCCTGTATGACCAAAGTAAGACAGTTTACAACTGCAAGGGACCTGGTATACACCAGATAGGTCTAGGGGAAGTGGTTGGTCTTTAGTGGAGCGGATAAGGGATGCCAATTTTCTGTAAGGTTTGTAACAGGAGGTCAGGTCATGCTTTTTTAAGATTTTGGTAATCTTTTCCGAGGTGCCTTGGATGTAGGGAATGGTGTTGGATTTAGAGTAATCCTTGTTGTGGAGGGGATCTATGGTTTGTAGGTTCAAATATTTTTTGGACTTTTTTTGGGGGGGGAGGGGGGGTAGCCATGGGCTGAGAAAGTGTTGAGGATGTGATGTCTCTGTTCAAATGACTTGGCCCTAAACACTGAACTAAATCACATCCTCAACACTTTCTCAGCCAATGGCTACCCCCCCAAAAAAAGTCCAAAAAATATTAGAACCTACAAACCACAGATCCCCCCCCCCCCTCCACAACAAGGATTATCAGAATTTCTGAACACAAGGACTACATCCGGTTTCACAAGTACAGCCATTCTGGTCTTGCAGACCATGCTCTAGATACATGCCACAGAATACGGTGGAAGAAAGCTACAGTAATACATCGTAGCAAATACAAATTCGAAAGACTATTTATGGAATCAGCCTCAGTCCTAAGAAATTCTCCAAACCTCAACAAATTTGGTTGTATGCGACTGCCCCAAATTTGGGAGGCTTACATCAGCAGACCTTCAGCCCAACGGCCAAGAACACCTACTTAGCCCGCTAGAGGGCACCATCAGGACTTTTAGGAGAACAATAGCTTCATCTCTTCATTCCCAGTTACTGTGTTTGTAGTGCCTACATGCACATGCCTTTTTTTGTAAGTTCCTTTAGAAGATGGCAACGTGACGTTGCCGAAATATCGGAAAATATTTATTAAAGTATAATTTAATTTATATCCTTAACTACGTCGTTCAATTCCTTAAGTGTTTTAATAATAGTAAAAGCTTTGTCGACTTTTTTTTTAAAAAACATTGTTATTGGAAGCTGCCTTTTTTAAACTTTTTTTTTTAAAAAACATTATTATTGGAAGCTGCCGTTTTTGTCTCTTCAATTCAGTAAACAGGTTCTGCAAAGGTTCCAAAGCTTCTGTTATTGTGCAAGTAATTTTTATGCGCTCAATCATCGAATCATAATCTATTATCTGATTCTTTAATGTTTGAGCAGTTCGAAATATTGTGGCAAATTTTTGAGTGTCCACGCTGGTGGTTCTTGTTGACTTGCATCCTCATCGTCATCTTCTTCTGTAGAAGTTTTGGCAAGATCTTTCAACTCCTCGTTAGTGAGCACCTCACGATATCCATCTATGTAATCATTCAATTCCTTCTGTCATATCGTCAAATCCCTCTTCACCTATTTTCTATTCGATGCCTATTAAAACTTGTGCTGTGTTAATTATCGTTGTTATCTGTGAGTTAACATCAGGGGCATCTTGGGAATTATGAACGGCATCACTCCACAAATTCTTCCAGCATGCAGTTGCCATTTCTGGTTTCAATTTGTCCATTGCTCCCTTGATGAATACAATTGCATCTGCAATTGTGAATGATTTCCAGCATTCCATGACTCCAACATCAGCAGAATCTTCAACCATTGCACGAATCATATCGAAAACCTGCTGAGCATATGAGGCTTTGAAGTCTCATATGAGTCTAATGACACCTTGATCAAGTGGCTGAAGCAATGAGGTCATATTAGGTGGGAAGAACCACTTGAACATTTTCATCTTTGGTGACTAGTGACTCAGGGTGCCCTGGAGCATCGTCTATTATCAATAAATCTTTAAATGGTAATCCTTCCCTCTCCAGGTATTTTTTTCACTTCCAGAATAAAACATCGATGGAACCATTCCATAAATAACATGGCCGTGACCCATGCTTTCGGATTTGCTTGCCAAAAAACAGGCAGACAATTTTTGCTTTTAAGGGCAGGCAGATTCTGTGCTCAGTAAACAGGGCCAAGTTTAATTATATGACCAGCTGCATTGCCACAAAGTACCAGTGTCAATCTGTCCTTAAATGCTTTAAAGCCTGGTGCTTGTTTCAGTTTTATGGATGTAGGTCCGTTTGGAGATTTTCTTCCAAACGAGGCTGGTTTCATCACAATTAAAAACTTGCTTAGGATGATAACCTTTCTCTGCAATAATTTTTTAAAATTCTGCTGGGAACAATGCAGCAGCTTTCTCATCAGCCAATGCAGATTCTCCTGTGATTTTTATGGTTTTTAGATTAAACCTAGTTTTGAATCTATGCAACCAGTCCTTGCTTGTTGTAAATGACTTTTCTTCCTCTTCTGTTTTGTCTTGAGGCCACATGTCTTCATATAGGATCAATGTTTATTGTCATGTCTTCCACCCACAAATTCAAAGCTTTCTCTACCTTGGGTAATGCCTTATCACACACTGTAACTCATAACTTCTGCAGATTTGGGCGCAATGGAAAGACTGGCACGAATTTTTTCTTTGTTCTTCAACACTTCACATACTGAAGATTCATTTTTCTTATAGATATTGGCAATGTTGCAATCAACTTTTTTTCTACTTCAATCATATCGATAATCTTTGATTTTTCACTAATGCTTCACGTCTTCTCTTCGGTTTTGAAGCCATTTTTAAAATTTTCACAATTTATTTGCTTGAATATAACCACGATTTTTAACTGCAATGACAGACAAATGACTGATTTCTTCGACAATTCGAGTAAAATTAAACACGAACAAACACACACATTTAAGTCCACGAGCCGATTGAAACATGCATATGCATGCTTCAACCAGCGTGCTGCTCGACCGTTTCGTGCACTTTTTTCGAACCGCAGATACCATATGCTCTTTTCACAACTTCTGTCACTCTGACCTAAATAATGGCTTCTATGAGTATAATGCATTTTATACACACTTCGGTATGCTAAAGAAAAAAAACTGACAGCTTGTTGTTGAGGGTCGTATACTGGTATCAGGATTGTTCGTATGGACATCACTGGGATCCCTCATACCAACTGCACACACACAACTGATTGCTAATTCTAATCTGGTGATTGTGTCAGATCAAATATTACCCTACATGATGGATCTGAATTCTTCCAACAAGACAATGCTCCATGTCACAAGGCTTGCACATTGCCAGCATGGTTCGAAGAGCATATCAAAACATTCTGTGCGATTTCCATAGCCACCTATCTTTTGACTTGAATCCTACTGAATATTTGTAGGATCATGTGGAACATAGAATATGCAGGTCAGTGTTTTGCTCAGTCACTGACCTCCCGTACATTATCTGTCTAGTTGATCCAGAATACCTTAGGACACATTCTGCAGTCTAGTGGAGTCAATGCCAAGATGGGTGCAAGCAATTATTTCAACTAAATATAATAAATTTAGTTTAATCCTTTATCCAAGTGTGAGCAAACAAAGTTTGCGCCTGAAAGTATCTTCAGGACTGGGGTAAGGTGGTACAACACCAGGACAACTTGTTGCAAAGGTGGAGCAAGCTACCAACACTCCTGTCTCAGTATCTCCTATAATGCAAAACACATCTCCATGCGGATATGTCTAATGTTATGCATTAAGGGAAGGGCCACTACCCAGACTAGTTTCGACCTTTATTGAGGTCTCTTCAGTGGGAGCCAGGCCCAAGCTGAGATACCAGGCAGAAGCATTTGCAGGCCATCTCTACCTATAGGAGTTGCCAAATGGTGTGCCACTCTTTTTTAATAAATTACTCTGGATTTAGAGAAAGATGTTGAAAGTTTATTTTTCACTTGGTTAGAGTATAATAAATTTAGTTTAATCCTTTATCCAAGTGTGAGCAAATAAAGTTTGTGCCTGAAAGTATCTTCAGGACTGGGGTAAGGTGGTTACCACCTGGTGTTGTACCACCTTACCCCAGTCCTGACTATACTTTCAGGCGCAAACTTTTTTGCTCACACTTGGATAAAGGATTAAACTAAATTTATTATACTCTAACCAAGTGAAAAATAAACTTTCATCAAAAATATTTCAACTAAAGGAGGCCTAACACATAAGTGTATAAAGAAGACGGGTGGATGAAATAACAAAGCTATGAGGAACATCTATATTAATCAGAAAATCTGAATAGAGAATGGGAATTATTCTAACACCCTCCACTACTACTTCTACACACACACACACACATGCACACTCAAGAACAACTCAAGAGAAAATTAGCAAATTCAAGTACAAAGAGAGAAAGGTAGATCTGAGATAGTAATTTTTCTCAAGAGACCTGCCAAGCCCTATCAAATGCCTTGGAAATGTCACACGGCAAAGTATAGGTTTCTCGAAACTTCTCCATGGCACATATCCAGGTAATGGCAATGTCAACTAAAATACAGAATTGACAAAATCAGCACTGGTGGGATGCCAAAGAAGTTGCCTTTTGACCATTATTTTAGACTAGTGTTTTTCAAACACCAGTTTGAAAAGTGGTGTCTATTAGTGGGTCATGAAATCAGTTTAGCAGACCAAGAATTTTTTTTAAAAATGAAATAGATTAAAATATAACAGAGTGCATCTCACAGATTTTATAGCTTTAATAAGTTCACATGGTGGCCACTTTCTGCATGTTTTGCTTCAGCAAGGGGGAGGGGGTACTCACTTGATGGTCTATAATTTCCCCTCTGCACAAATAGAACACATTTTCACAATTTTAAAAATTATGGTATATAGTTTGAATGTTACTGAGTAAATTTCATTATATATATATATATATATATATATATATATATATATATGTGTGTGTGTGTGTGTGTGTCATCATCATCATCAAATTTCTAACATTATCCTCAAGGGGTATACAGGATATGATAGTACTTAATGAAAAATTTATCTCATTACTAACTTCCTATCTACAATTTTCCTCCAAATCAGTCTGTAACTTGTCAAGACTCCAGCATCATTATCATATCTTATATATCTATTGTCTAAGGCATATTGTAACATATCAATCTACATATCAATCTTGGTCTTCCTCTGGGTTGTCTTCCTGCCAACCTGGCAGAGAACACTTGTTTTGCTAATCTTTCCTCGCCCATTGTGTTCAAGTGACCTACCACCTGAGATTAGTTCTGCTAATGCATTCCTGGATGCTGACAATGTCAAGTTCTTTCTTAATATACTCATTTTTAATATGATATTGCCATTGATGCCATCTGTTCACACCTCTAATCTTTCTCAGGACTCTCATATCTGCAGTCTCTAGTCTTTGGTCAAGTGTTTTACTTCTGGCCCAGCTCTCAGATACATAAGTTAAAACTGGGTTGAACACTGTCTTGTATACAGCTAATTTAGTGTTCCGACTAATTTCTCTCTTATTCCATATGAATTTATTCATTTGACTTCCTACAATACCAGCTTTGTTGATTCTGTTGTTTATTATTTTAACGGTATAATAGAACACAGAAACTAAGTAAATAATTAATTTATTAACTTGATGCTGATATTTC
Organism: Typopeltis vanoorti; assembly: GCF_054136105.1. Lineage (NCBI taxonomy): Eukaryota > Metazoa > Arthropoda > Arachnida > Uropygi > Thelyphonidae > Typopeltis > Typopeltis vanoorti. The sequence continues at coordinate 13,336,722 of NC_143565.1, read as the reverse complement.
GCTGGTATTATAACCAGCATCTTCAGAGCACAAAAACACTGTTTGTCACAATACGCGAAACTAAAACAACATGGTGTACTTAGACAAAATTGTAGCAGCAACACAAAGACTAGAGTCCTGATTTTGGTGCCCTCTATCTGAAAAAAAAGAAGGAAAAAAAAAACGCTATCATATATTACTAGAGTCCTAGAAAAGTGCTAGTTTTTTCTTAATATGACTGTCTCCCAATGTCTCCTCATGTGGACAGTATAAATAGTCCCACATACTAACTGGCTAGACATTTAGCGAAGCTACTAGCCACTCTCACTAACAATTCTCCCTCCTTTATCAAAAATTCAGCACACCTAAAAAGCATCTTACAACACCTCACCCTAAAAAGCTCAGACTTAATAGTAAGCTTTGACATCACTTCACTATTCACAAATGTACCACTAACAGAAACCCTCAATCTACTGAAGTCACACTTCCCCCCTGATATATTTGAACTATTCAAATTCACAATACATGCAGGATATTTCACATGGAAAGGGAAAATATACAAACAAATTGATGGGACAGCCATGGGCTCCCCCCTTTCTCCCCCCTAGCCAACTTTTACATAGAACACCTGGAAAAACAAGCAATCAATACAGCCACTCTCAAACCAACACTTTGGCTATGCTATGTTGATGATGTGCTTGCTATTTGGCCACATGGCCCTGAGACATTGAAAACATTCTTAGCACATTTAAATAGTCAACATCCAAAAATCCACTTTACTATGGAACTGGAAGCCAACAACTGTCTGCCCTTCCTGGATACACTCATCACACGTCTCCCAGATGGTTCCTTATCATTTTCAGTTTTCAGAAAACCCACACATACAGGCAGATACTTACACAAACAATCACACCACCATCCTTCTCAACAATATGGCATATTAAAAACGCTAACCCATAGAGCGAGAGCAATCTGTTCAAATGACAAGGCTCTTACTGCTGAACTGACTCACTTACGCCACACCTTCTTGGCCAACGGCTACAATCAACAAAAAATAAACAAAATACTAAACACTCCTAAGAAACCCCTCCCACCATCCACCACAGAGAACTACAACAAAACAGTCACCATCCCTTACATTAAAGGCACATCTGAAAAGATCTCAAGAATTCTCAATAAACATAAACTACGCACTACATTCAGACCATGTAGCAAATAAGCCACGCTCATCCGCTCACCCAAGGACAGCATTCCTCCTTTATCACATCCAGGAGTCTACCAAGTACCCTGCTCATGCAATCAAGCCTACTACGGTCAAACAGGAAGAACTGTGAATATCCGCATCAGCGAACATAAACGATACGTCCAGAAATATCATTATGGGAAGTCGGGCCTAGCAGACCATGCTCTGGATACCCCTGCACACAGGATCAACTGGAAAAACACAAAAGTACTACACAGAAACACATATAAATCAGAGAGATTGTTCTTAGAGGCGACAGAAGCCCTAAAACACACTCCAAATCTCAACAAATATGGCTGTATTAACTTGCCGAAGATCTGGGAGACAGTCATATTAAGGAAAAAACTAGCACTTTTCTAGGACTCTAGTAATATATGATAGCATTTTTTTTTTCTTTCTTTCTTTCTTTTCAGATAGAGGGCGCCAAAATCAGGACTCTAGTCTTTGTGTTGCTGCTACAATTTTGTCTAAGTACACCATGTTGTTTTAGTCTCGCGTATTGTGACAAACAGTGTTTTTGTGCTCTGAAGATGCTGGTTATAATACCAGCGAAATATCTGCATCAAGTTAATAAATTTACTTTTTTACTTAGTTTCTGTGTTCTATTATACCATTAAAATAATAAACAACATGTTCGACGAACACATAAGTCTGTCCACACGTTTGTTGATTCTGTTGTCTTTTTCCATATTTAATTTACAATCTTCACTAAAAATCGTGCCTAAGTAGCTGAAATGTTTTACTTGTTCCACAGGTTTCCCCATTCAAAAACACAGTTGACATTTTCAACGATTCTACCTATTTTCATTGTCTTTGTCTTTTTATTGCTGACCTTCATACCATATTTATTACAACAGTTATTCAATTTAGTCAGGGAAGCTTGCAAACTGGTAGCGGATTTATTTAGAAGTATAACATCGTCCGCATAAAGCAAACGCTGATATTAACATCTCCAATTTTGATATCATGTTTAATACCACTTTCCTTCATAATGTGATCCATATAAATAATGAATAACAGAGAGGATAATGTACATCCTTGTCTCACACCAGATTTAACATTAAACCATCTTCCTGTTCTTCCTTCAATTCTAACTGCTGACTTGCAACTCAAATAAAGACTAAATATTGCTTGATATAATCCCCCGTTGACACCATATAACTGTAGCATATTGAATAGCTTCTCTCTTGGCACCTTGTCATATGTCTTTTCCAGATCAACAAAACTTAAATACAGATCTTTGTTATATTCCAATGCTTTCTCAACTAATTGTTGTAAAGTGAAGATCTGATCCTGAATCCTGCTTGTTCTTCACCAAGCTTTTCTTCCACAATTCTTCTCAACTGTTTCTCAAGTATACTGGCATAAATCTTGCCAGGAACACTCCGTAGGGAAATACCTCCGTAATTCTCTCACATTCAGTTTCATTTCCCTTTTTATATATAGGTACTATCAGAGCTCTACTCTGATCATCAGGAATTCGTCCCTCTGTCCAGGCCTTCAGAACTATGCAGTGCAGCCACTGTAAGACTTTTATGCCACTATACTTCAGCATTTCTGGTTGAATATCATCTACTCGTGCTGCCTTTCCACATTTCAAGCCTTTGATGGCTTTTTCTATTAATATTATTATTCCTGATACCTCCAAGGAGTCCGAAGACTCATCGTGGGAGGACACTATAAACTGTCTCAACCACTACACCGAACCTCTACTACGAATCATCTCAATCAACGCCATCTACCGCCCACCTCCACCACCACAACTAGTATTTTTTGTCTGTATGCAGGATGAAAATCCCAAGTTTCCGGGAGAAAAACCCTGCTACCTCTGTACGAGATCGGCTAACTTACTTTCGATTGAAATCGTCCAAATAAAGATTCCTCCCGTCGCGACGAGAATTGAACTTAGGCCTATTTCAATTGAAGGGCGCAATGTACCGTCTTTCTTCCAATTGCGCTATGGAGGCGCTTAAGTACGGATATGTATTCCTGCCTTTGTGCCTGTTGAGTGTTATTTACCACTGTGCTATCACTGCTTATTTCATTTAGCAATTTTTCGAAGTAATTATTCCATACTTCAAGGATATCTTTTTCTATCGATTTCATGTCACCATTATTATCTCTAACTCCTTTTACAGCACTCTTTCTTCCATTTCTAAGCTTCTTCAACAGCCTCCAGAATATCTTACCACCTTCTTGATATTTATTTTCTATGTTCTTGCCAAAGTCCTCCCATGACTTTTGTTTAGCTTGTTTTACATAGTGTTTAGCTTTCTTACATTTGTCTCTATATTCTATAAGAACAAAAGCTGATTTATTTGCCAGTAACTTTTGATATGCTTTCTTTTTTTCTTTCACTGCCTCTTTTACTTCCTGTGTCCACCATGGAGTTCTGATTTTTCTATCCTTGCAGACAACCTCATCACATGCCTCTCTGGTAGAATCAATCAATGTTTTCTTCAGAGTTTGCCAATGAATCTCCAAGGTTTGATTCCTGTTCTCAAACTCTTTCATTTTCTTTTCAATAATATTTCTGTATTTTAGTCTACAGTTCACATCTGAGGGCTGCTCAACTTTTATTCGCTTTAAAACTTTCTTACATGTTATTCTTTTCAATATGAAATTCAATTTTATCCTGCTCAAGACTAAATAGTGATCACTTCCAATTTCAAATCCTCTGTACACTCTGGTGTCCTGCACCAGGGAGAAAACATCACTATCAACAATAACATAGTCAATGAGACTTTTCTTATTCCTAGCCTCTTCTCTCCATGTGAATTTGTGCACATTTTTATGTTGGAACATGGTGTTAGTAATAACCAGTCCATGTCCTGAGTAGAAATCCAACAGGTATTTGCCAATGTTATTAGCTTTGCTCTTTTCTCCAAAATTTTCCCAAAACATTTTTGTAGGTCAGACATCACTTCCTACTCTGCTATTTAGATCCCTAACAAGGACCAATTTTTCCTTTTCCTTTTTGTGTAACTTTTTCTAAAGCGTCAAAAAATTCCTCCACTTTTACCTTAGTAGAGCCTTCTATGGGACCATAGACACAAATAAGTCTCATTGTCCAGTTCCCCATTCTGATATTTGCCCATATCACTCCACTTGACACTCTCTGCCATTCAAGAAGATGAGACTCTTATTTTGTGTTGAATGCAATATCTGAATGTATTCCAAGGGTGAGAAGGTTAAATAAGGTAGGTGTGAGATGGATGAATAAGAGATTAAGCATGCGATACAGAGAAAAAGGGCATTGTGGATGCAGAATAAGAGAAGTGGAAATAACCAATTTAATGAGGTCTACAAAGACCAGACAAGGAGGGTGACTTGGTTGGTGAGAGTAGCTAAAGAGAGGTATGAACAGCAGTCAGCTAATGAAGCCAAAAAAGAATCCTAGGGAGTTCTTTCGATATGTAGCCAGCAAAAGAAAGAATGATTATGGAAGGATGACATTGATTGGAGAAAATGGTATAAAGACAGCTGTAGCAGAATGTGTGGTGGAGATACTTAATGAGCAGTTCATAAAGATCTTTCAATCTTGTGAATGTGGCTTCATGGAGAGATTGAGAGCCGTTGTTGATGGGGAGGAGAGACTGACTGTAAGTGAGCAAGAGGTGTTTGGGGAGTTGAGTAAACTAGATGTAAATAACGCTGTGGGATTTGATAATATATCACCGTGTATTCTGAAGGAAAGTGCCAGAGAGTTGACACCTGCCTTGACATATTTTTTTAATATGAGTCTTGCACTTGGTCAAATTCCTAAGGAGTGGAAGGAGGGCAAGATTGTGCCACTTCATAAAGGAGGTGATCGAACTCAAGCATCAAACTATAGGCCTATCTGTGTGTCAGGTGTTGTGGTTAAGTTGTTGGAGAAGCTTGTGAGAACTAGGATCCAGAGTTGGGTAGACAACAATGGTATAATCTTTGATGGACAGCATGGATTTGCTAAAGGGAGGCCATGTTTTAGTAATCTACTTACTTATTACAATAAAGTGACTGCTTCCTTGGACAGAGGAGAAGGATACACAGTAATATACTTGGATTTCGCAAAAGCTTTTGATAGAGTACCTCATGATAAGTTGACAGTCAAACTACAGCAGATTGGGTTGGATATTAGATTAGTGCATTGGATTGGAGACTGGCTATCTGATAGGTATCAACAAGTTGTGTATGGGGGTGTGATATCCAGGAAAAGGAAAGTCACTAGTGGAGTGCCTCAGGGGTCTGTTTTAAGACCATTACTATTTAACTTGTATATTAATATATTGGCGAAGATTTGGATGGAGATATTCAGTTGTTTGCAGATGATGCAAAGTTGGGACGAACCAAAAAGTGTAGTGAAGATGTTGTGGCCTTGCAAGAAGACTTGAATAAATTGAGTGATTGGGCATGGAAATGGGGATGTGAGTTCAATGTTGCAAAATGTAAGATTTTAAAATTTGGAAAACAAAGATGGGATGCAGAATTTATGCTTGGTGAGAATATATTGTTGGAGGTAGAGGAAATAAGAGATCTGGGGTGATAGTGGATAAGGATCTAAAATTTAGAGGTGTTAGATCTGTAATTTGTCTGTTGTGTTACTGTTATATCCTTACTTTCATATAATGTTATTTTGTAAGTCGTAAGTTCAATCTTATTATACATTAATTTACTGTCTCTAGAATCTATCCTTTTGCTTACTCAAAACTGTGTACAATCAAAGTCCTACCGGCTACTCTACTGTTATGTCGCTATCTCTCTATATTATATCTTATTCTACCCCTATAATAACTCTCCTTCTAATCTATTGTCGTGCTCCTAAAATACTAATTCAGATTTATTTCCTCTTCGGATATTGGCAAAATTTATATTTCGCTGCACCAGCCAATATCCTATAACAGAAGAGACTCTTGTTCAGGGAAATAATTCAAAACTTAAAAGGATACACACAATAATTTATCTCACGCTAGCGCTGTGCAGATTCAGTTAGCAGTCGTAGACTGAATCTCGCTTAAACAATTATATCTAAATTCCTTCCCGCCAAAAGGTTCAATTTCATAAGTGGTGGTTTGAATTTGTAATCAGGCATAACTCAGGTATAAGGTACAAAGCATGTTTATTGGAAAAACATAAAACATTTTACAGTTATTCAAGTTTAAATACTCAATGGATCAAATTTCACTCTAAGTTAAGGGTAATACTAAAGCACAATGATTCAGAGCAAGTTAAATTCTTCGATTATGAAAGGATAAGATTAGCTTTAAGCAAAGTACTACTACTATATAATTCCCTTCACAAGTTACTCACGGAATACTTATTTAACACTTTCATTAATACTCTATCAATGATTACTTTAATTCTAAATTTTATCTAAGCAAGTCCAGCCATTCACAAATCACTGCCTATTTAACAACTCTTCTTTGCTCCACAAGGGCTTAATTAATTCAGTCAAATTCTCACTAAAAGTTCTCTACTAGTGTCCTTTAGTTACAACACACACAAATTTCCTTTTCTTCTAAACAAATTTTAACATAGAACGAAAACTCTTACATTACCAGATCCTTTCAGATTTCATGCCGCCATCTCATGTAGGTCTGGATTATCGTACTGCATATTCTTCGGCTGTCTTTGCGCCTGGCGATGTACTACGCTTTTTCTTCTAATCGTTTTCGACAGCTGCGTGCTGTCTACCGCTCCGCAGGAAACTTTCTCCAATGGGACATTCTGCTAAGGCTCGATTCCACATAGGCTGTCATATCGCGATCAGCTCCGCTTGAAAATCTTCAAGCATTCTCAAGAAAAGAACCTGCCATCCGTCATTCCCGTAGTCAACTCGCCTCTCTCTCATGAATCCTCCAACAAACTCCCCCTAAAACTCGAATCCGGCACTCCAAGATCAAAAGGTACAAAGGCCCCATAAAACGGCGTGCTTCGTCTTTTATTCGCCCTGTTTGGGCGCCCTCTATTCAATGCGGTTTTCACCCACGAACCCCATCATTCATGCCCCTTGGGTGATCCTACACTCTCGCTAACCTGTTCGGTTACATTATTCTAGGAAGGCGCTCTGACGTCATATTTCCACGTAGGTATAGCCTCCATCGCTACGCTCGACTCATACCGATTATACGCGATTATTCCGGATTACTATTATAAACTTTTCTCAGAATTTCGCAAAGTACTAGACAGCTTACTTGGGGATTACATATAACCTAACAATAACTCTCACTATATGGCACACATGGACTACAATTATTACAAAACATAAAATAATACTTTATAATTATTAGCTGATGTGCAGATATCTCCTTATTTAGTAGTAGTAGTTTATTATGTTAAATCCTGAATGAAGAATTTGCTTGTAAAGCTCTGCATTCAGGATCTAATTTCTACACGTCAGTGGAGGACACTGACGTGTAGAAATGGGGAGATTCTTGTTCCGTTGTATAAGGCTTTGATTATGCCACACGCGGACTATTGTGCCCAGATTTGGTCACCGGGTTTTCAGAAGGATGAAGAGATGTTGGAAATGATCCAAAGGTGACTAACTAAGGTAGTTTCTGACCTCTGGAATGCTGAGTATGAGGAAATATTGAAAAGATGTAATTTGCAGAATCTGGTGGAGAGGAGGAAGAGGGGAGATATGATAGAGACCAACAAGTTGGTAAGGGGTTGTTATAAGATCAATGGAGGAGAAGTTCTACAGAGAATAGTGGGAGATCAGGGGAGAACCAGAGGTCATCCCTGGAAACTGTATAAAGAGGGTGTGAGTAGGAGAGTGAGAGGCAGGTTTTTTTCGTGCAGAGTTGTGAATGATCGGAATGCCTTGCTTGAGAGTGTGGTGTCTGCAAGGAGATTGAGTGTGTTTAAGGCTCGGTATGATGAGATGTGTGTGTGTGAGATAAAAGGACCTCCCAGATGAGCCTTTGATTCCATGAGGTCTTGGGGTAATAATGATAATGATAATAAATCAAAGGGCCTAGTTGCCTAAGTGGTTAGCATATCCACTCTCCAGCCAAAAGGCTGCTGGTTTGAATCCTGCCATGGGCATGGATGTTTGTGATTGTCTGTGAAAATACTAGTGGTGGTAGATGATGAAGGTAGTTGCGTTTTGTTGGAGACCGAGAGTTGTAGAGTAGGTGCCCTCCCTCAATGAGTCTTTTGACTCCCTGGAGGTGTTACGTAATAATAATAATACTATGGCTACTCCTTTTCCTTGATTGTCATTGCGTGAATATAACATTTTATATTTATTGTTCATAAAGATCTCACCAGTTTTTGTCTTTTTGTTTCAGTCACCCCTATTATGTCGATCTGGCACTTATCTAATTCCTCAGCTAGCTCCATTTCTTTGCCATTCAGGCTTCCTATGTTGATGGTACCGATCTTTAACTCTGGTGATGTTGAGTTGGGGTGTGCTTTCAGATTTGTTCCAATAGCTGACTTTTTGCCCTGGTTCCCTGGAGAAAACAATGGGGGCCTTGTTTAACCAGCCAAAGCCCCAGCCGGCGTGAAATTTTATCATGTTGTACCATCATTTTGTATATTGGTTTAAGCTAATAAGAATACAATTTGGTTGGCTAAATCCCAAATTGCCAGCCCATCCTCGTTCGTTCAGTATCCAGGTAGATACCCAACAGGGTGCACCACTAGAAGGTGAGGATCGGACATCAGGTCAGAAGCCCTGGTCAGTTCTCTGCATTCCTTTAAAGGCTATGTGGAGGTCTCCTCTCAGTTATACATATAGTTAACTAGTAATACAGTTACACACACACACAGGAAAACCTTTTTTTTTTTTTTTTTTTTTTTTTTTTACACTTTTCAGGGGACTGATGGAAAAAAGTGTAAAAAGCAGGAAATGTAAAAAAACATTAAAAAAATACTAAAACATGACTTACTGCTAGTATGTGAGTCTACATACTAGATTACAAAATTTAATAACTGAAAATAAATAAATTTACAATTACTTACATTTATCTATTTTAAAAAATCTTTAATTGTTGATTTTTTTAAAATTTTATTTTATTTATTTTTTTTTTTTTACATAGGGCCAGATTGCTTTGCATTGCGTTCAATGCTTGACCTGTTTTTTTACTATCGTATTCCAAGTCCAAGATATTTTGCTAAATGCACACGTGATCTGGCATGCCAATCTACATGTCGCAGAATTGCCATCTTTTCTTCTACCGAAATACATTTTCTGTCTTTTTTCTCCATGTTACTAACATGGATAATCCACCACAGCAACTTTCACACGCTAAATTATGTAGCAGAAATTCTGCAATATCAATTCGTACTGTGATTGAAAAATCACGGTATCGCTCATCACTACATTACTGCTGCAAGCGTGAAAGTTACCATGATGGCGAAAACGAAACTACAGCCACAATGCCATCTGGGAACAGCAATCCGACGATTTCCGCAGAAATCGATTCGAAAATCACTATTGCCACCTGAGGAAAAAAATGCAAATCACGGGAAATAACATCCACATCAAGTCATTAATGGCGGGAAAACAATATATATCGTAAGAATAGGCCTTAAGATGGGACCAATGGAAAATGATGTAAATGGCAGGAAAACGTAAATTGTTGGGAACGTAAAAATGGGGTTTTACTGTATATAACTATATTTGGAATATAGAATGCTATATTTGGTTGGTGTGTTTGAATTACTCAAAAGGTGTCAATATAATAATAAATTTGGAAGAGAAGGACAAAGTTAATTACCTCCTTCAATTACAACCATACAATCCTCAAAAGCTCCAGCAAAAAAAACAGGAAATTCAATAGATTGTAAGTGCTGTTTTCCATTGTAAACATGGGCTAAAAAATTTCTAATTTATAGAAAGTTATATAAAAACATGCTTATATCAGTGTCCTAGACACATAAATTCACACTTCACACACACAAAACTCGAGAATACAAAAACAGCAACTTGTGAGAAATTACCACATTCTATTGGATTGGTTGACACAATAACCAATCGCAGCCACTGATTTCTGGGTGCTATTGTCTCAGTGCACACCCTGCCTTGCCTTCTGGGTAGTTTGAAATCACTGGAATGCTAAGAATTTGACTAGCTATGCCATCTGTATGTCTGTTCAAAGGGCTCAAAGGTATCCGTATTTGTGACTGCACACCTAGGCTATTAAGTGAACATGATGCAATGTTTACGTGTCAAAAAGTGTCCTCTTCATGAAACATTAGTATACTGTGTTTAATTTTAGGAATCATGCAAAGCCAGGAAACAATTAGAGGAGTCTTTAACAGGAATAAATGCAAAAATATATCTGTGATATAATATTTTTTATAAATATTATATCACAGATGAGCAATTAGAGAATATTTATTAAATATTCTCTAATTGCTCAAAACAATTAGAGAATATTTTAGTTTCTGTTGGATAATTATAAATTTTTGCAAATAATTATAACTATTGGGTACTTTATACATGAATAAATATTTCTTACTTATGGATAGGATGTAATTGATGAGATATTGTTTAAATAATCAATATTTATTACAAATTTAACCAATTATACATTTTAGTGTGAAATAATTTTAACAAGAATAACAACAAGAATAGCCAAAAAGCTTTTGTTAATTTTTAATAGGGAGTATAATCTGCATTAACACTCAAAACAGCGGTACATCTTGATTGCATGGACCGGATAAGATGATCAAACGGTTCTTGTGGGATATTTCCCCACTCTTCTGCGAGAGGAATTTTAAGCTCTTGAAGCGATCATTTCGACAAGTCTTAACATGATTTTATATGCAGTTGCATATTCTACTGTTATATATTAAGAATATTTTAAAATAAATGTGGTACATTTGTAAATGATTTTAATAACTTAAAAGAAAACCAAAATATCCCCTAATTGTTTTGTGCAGTGTATAAATGGGTTGAAAGAGAATCTCTATGCCACAGGTATGCACTGCATACCTTGTATATATGCCCCAGATATATCTTTATTTGCTTTTGAAAATTTTCTTTACACAAACTGTTTGGTTTCTGCACCCAGTGATTGCATTATAAGTAGTTGTTACCACATTTTCTGCAGTTGAAAATTTGAAATATGATAGGTTGTTAGAGCAAATGTATTAAGTTAGATACTGTGTTTGGCACTACAATAAAACTATTTTGCTTGCCTGTATACAATATACAGTCTGTGGGAGAGAAGCTGCTTTTCATTATGCAAGGTCATTTTCATTCTAGTTGTCTCAGATTTACACTAATCATCACTACATATAGCACACACTCTAATTGTCTCCATATGTTATCTCCATATTGTCTCCATATATTGTATCACTGAATAGTGATACAATAAAGCTAACTACTTTCTTGTAACTGCATATGGTGTCTATTGGAGAGGGAAAGAGATACTTATTATACAGGGATATTTGCAGTGCACTCTTCTGAAAGAATAGGCATAGTGAGTAAAAATGTGTTTATTCATGTGAATAAAAAAATTCTATGTTTTTTTGGTAAGCAGACCAATCATATTTAATAAAATACTTTTTAATTTCTGTTTTTGTCCTTAAGTTTTTATTTTTGCGTTGTATATAAATGTTAATAATAATAATCATACTGTTAACGTTGTTAGGGTTTTATTTTATTATACGTAGTAAAGGTATATACTGTTTTGTGAAACTTCTGTTTCAGTTTATTTCATAATCTTTTTCTTATCAAAGATTAGGCATTTGCCTGTTCTGGCTTCAATGGTCTTTCCACATTGCAACTGGTCTTCCTCGCTCTCTCTTCCTCATTCCCTTTGAGCTATATTTATTCACTTCTTTTGGTAGCCAATATCTTTCCATTTTATATAAACATTCTTGTATAAATTTATACCATTATCGTTATTGAATAATAATACCTATAAGTGAAAAATTAGCCAAAATATTAAACTAGCTGTATACAAGACAGTGTTCAAACCAGTTTTAAGTTATGGATCAGAGAGTTGGTTTAGAAATAAAGCACTTGATCAAAGATTAGAGAGCACAGGCATGAGAATTCTTATAAAAACTGGGGGCTTGAACAAATGGCAGAATCATATTAAAAGTGAAGACATTAGGACGGAACTTGACATTGTTAGCATTCAAGGATATGTCTACAGAGCTAATCTAAGACGGTATGCCCACTTAAATAGAATGGGGAGGAAAGATTAGCAAAGCAGGTGTTTGATGCCAAGAAAAAGACTCAGAGAAAGACCAAGCTTTATGTGGACTGATTCTGTCAAAAGGGCCTTAGAACTAAATGTTAGATATGACAATATTGGAGTGCTGATAAGTAACAGATTAATTTGGAGGAAAATTATTAATAGGAGGTTAATAATAGTGTAAAGTTAATTATGCTGTGCTCATAATAGCCTGAACAACTCTTGAGAATACATTTAAGGAAACTGATGACAAATGCTCTTTCCATTTCTCTCTATATTCCTTGATCTTTTCATTTACATTGTAAATATCCAGCTATCTTCTGTCTTCATTTTTCATATGACCTAATTTTGTGCATCATTTAATTACTCTTAAAATCTCATTTATGCAGCTTGTGTTTTACTTTGATCTTTCTTTTTAACAATGCACAGCTGTGAATTATATAATACAGAGGGAGTAGCTATTACTCTCTAAAATTTAACTTGGGTTTCTCACCTGTTTTTATTCAATGTCTTTTTAATTGTTTCACAGAATTTCTAAAATTTCTTTATAATTTTAATCTATATCTTTGTCTTTTAGATATGTTATTATGCAACTTAAATAATTAAACAGTGCCATTTGTTCTATTATTTTATTTTCTATGATTATATGATCTTAATCTTTAAATGCTATGACTTTTGCTTTCTTATGCAAAATTTTTTAATTGTACTGTCAGCTTATTTTTTTTAATTCATAAAAATTTTTCTATGATTTTTGTAGAAATAACCATAAAAATTCTATATTTTTGTAAGAATTTCTGATTTTTAAAGGTCACCTTCACTGTCTTGTAATATAAGGAGTATTCATGGCTCTCATTCAGCTAAGGGAAAGTCATGTTTTATCAACTTGCTGACATTCTATAATAATATTGCCACTAAGTTAGACAAGGGGAATGGATACACCATGATACTTTTGGATTTTACTTTATTTAAGGTAACAGTGGTATATCACAAGGATCAGTTCTTGGTCCATTGTTATTCAATCTTTACATTAATGACATTGAGAAGGGTTTCACACGTGACATACGGCTTACTGATGATGCAAAGATAGGTAGGGTATTAAGGAGTGCTGCTGATATGTAGTACTTGCAGAATGATTTGAATAAACTGGAATTGTGGGTTTGTGTAAGCTGGAAGCAGGTTATGTATGAGGAGTAATGTGGAGTTTGTGGACGGGTGGAACGAGTTTGATGGGCGAAAGGACTCATAAGAGGGATGGATTGCATCTGAATGGATTTGGTGTACAGAGACTGGAAAAAGTGTTACTGAATGAAGTGAAAGTGGATGTGCAGAATCAGGGAAACTAGAGCTGTTGGGGGGGGGGGGGAGTGCATATGCAGACATCAGTGAGGCAGTTGAGTGTAAGAATGTGAATAATATGCTTGGCATCAAGATAGGGGTGGGACTAACAGACTTTTGCACTTCATGTATACTAATGCCAGGAGTATTAGGAACAAGAAGAAAGAATTTTTGGCCTTGGTTGGCTCTTCCTGGCCACAGGTTATTGGCATTAGTGAGAAATGGCTGACAGAAGATGATATAGCTAGTGGGATAGAGTGTGAAGGGTATAGTGTGTTCAGGAGGGACAGAGAAAAAAATGGCAGGAGGAGTGTTATTGATGATAGCTGATGAACTGCAGCCAAGGAGAATTGAAGCTGAACTGCAGGATAGTGAAGAGAGCACATTTGAGGCTATTTGGTGTGAGATTAAGCCAAGCAGAACAAAATATACAGTTAGGTGCTGCTATAGACCAGATGAAGAATAGATGGTGGAGATAGTATGCATAGACAAATAGATGCAATGAGCAGAAGGCGGGTAATTATTATGGGTGATTTCAACTATGGTAACATTGATCGGAAGGAGGAGAGGACACATGGGAGGAAGGAATTGGATTTTATGCAGTTATTAAGGGATAACTACCCGAGACAGCATGTAATGGAATATACTGGGGGTTCGAGAGTGCTTGAGTGAGTAATTGCATCAGAGAATATAACTGTAATGAATATGACCACTTTACCACCAACTGGTGAGAGTGACCATAAGGTTTTGACCTGGGAGGTGGCCGAATGTGTGGAATTTTCAATTAAGAAAGGGTACACGTAGAAGTACTGGGCTGGTGAGTATGACAAGTTCAGGAGATTGCTTGGTTCAGTGCCATGGCATGTAAAACTGCAAAGGCTGAAAGTTGATAGTGCATGGGAAGTGGTAAAGGAGTGTTTGAAGGAGAAAATGGCTAACTGTATACCTAGAGTCCAGATAGTAAATCAAGTAGGGGTTAAATGGATGAATAACAGCATTAATCTTGAGCTGCAAAAAAAGAAACAACTGTGGAGGGAATTTAAGGAGACCTGCAAGCACACGAACAGTATAAAGCACAGGCCAGAAAGGTAATGAGTGTGGTAAGGAAAGCAAAAGCTGATTATGGAAGGAAATTAGCTAAGCAAGCTAAAGAGAATCCAAACAGTTTTTTCGATATGCTGCAAGTAAAAGAAAAAATGTATATGGCAGAATGATTTTAAGGAATGCTGATGGTAGGGAGGTAACTAAATTAGTTGATTTAGTGGAATTACTGAGCGAGTACTTTGCAAGAGTATATCATTCAGGTGGTGATATTGCAGGAATGAAAGATCCAACAGATTATACGGGAATTGAGGTGAATGGAATAGAGGTGAATAGTATATTACAAAACCTTAATGTGAATAGAGCTGTGGGTTTGGATGGTACCAGCTCGGGTCTTACGTGAAGTGGCAAAAGAATTGTCAGTGCCCTTGACCATTTTGTTTAATTTGAGTCTCGGGTCTGGGTTAGTCCCAAGGGAGTGGAAAGAGGGGAAAAATAGTATCACTGCATAAGGGAGGTTCCAAGACTGCTGTTGCAAATTATTGACTGATCGGTATATCAGGAGTCGTTCTCAAGGTTTTGGAGAAAGTAGTCTAGTGTCACAGTGACGGCTGAGCTGGATAAGGGTAATGGGTTTACAGTCATACTGCTGGACCTTGCTAAGGTCCTTGACAGGATACCACATGGAATTCTAATCAGCAAACTGCAGCATATGGGGATGGATAGGAGGGTGGTTGACGGAGAGATATCAGAGAATAGTTTATTCAGAAGTAGAATCCAAAAGATGGCCTGTGACTAGTGGTGTGCTGCAGGGTTCTATTCTTGGACTATTACTATTTATTGTTCATTAATGATATCGGAAAGGATCTGAGAGGAACTATTCATTTGTTTGCTGATGATACAAAGTTGGGTAGAGCAATAGTGAATGCATATGATGTCAAAATTTTGCAAGATGATTTGGATAGATTGGGGGACTGGGCAAAGTGTAAGGTCATTTTGAGATGAAAAGATTAGCAGCAGTATACCACATTGGTGGAACTGTACTCCAGGAGATTGACGAAGCCAGGGATTTGGGGATGTTGGTGGATAGGGAGTTGAAGTTTAGGGGGCACATTGCAAAAGTGGCTAAATCAGCTCATCAACTCACTTGGTTACTGATGAATACTTTGACGAGTAGAGACAAGCAAGTTATTGTTCCTTTGTATCGAGCTTTGATGAGACCCCATCTTGACTACTGTGCCCAGATCTGGGTGCCAGGGTTTCTTCTTGATGAGGAGGAGGTAGAGAGGATCCAGAGGCGAGTGACCAAGATGATAGCAGGTCTATGGAATGAACCTTACGAGAACAGGTTGAAGATTTGTGGGTTGCAGACATTGACTGATAGGTGGAAGAGGGGTGATATGATTGAGACATTCAAATTACTGAAGAGTCTCTATTAGATTAATTCAGAGGATATTTTTCAGAACAGGTCTGGTGGTGGGAGGACTAGGGACCATCATTGGAAACTGGGCAAGAGTGTGGTTAGCAAGGGTGGTAGAACTAGGTTTTTTAACTTGGAGAGTGGTGAATGAGTGGAATAAGTTGTCAGAGTCTGTTGTGGGTGCCATGACTGTGAGTGGGTTCAAAGCAAAGTATGATAGATACTGTGTGGAAGCTGAATAGTTTTGTAGACATTATGTTTAGAGCTTCCCTCGATGAGTCTAAGAACTCCTTGGAGTTGCCCGTAGTAATAATAATAATAAGTAAAGTTAATCAATTTAGTGTGATTAGATAGACAACGTGATATATTGGTGGAATTATGCTAGAAGTAACTGATCAGTGTAGGGATCTTGGAGTTCTAGACAGGAAGTTGTTCAAAGGTTATATAGTAAATTATGGAGACAACTACCATGTTTGAATAGAAACTTCAGTTTAATATAACTAAAATCTACATTCGACGTTTCGACCTTTATGTCAAGGTCATCTTCTGGAGCATACAACAATACACAGGAAACAAGCTATACTACAATCAAACTGGTTTGTTAAAGACACTGACCAACCGCTACAACAATTGTTGGCCTGACCACTGGTGAGAAAAAAAAAAAAATTTAAATAAAAATAAAATATTATACATCAACGCTAGAGTCCTATTATTAGTGTTGTCTACTATATACATATATTAACATCATTCCAGCCAGTTGGTATGGAATAGTTTCTAATACTAGCTAAGGGTTGGCTAGAGTCCTGACTTATGCTGGATCTTTCATATTAGATAGGCTGAATATGTGCCATCCAGATCCTTGGAATTTTCGTGCCATCTTTGTTGTTGATATTTGGGTGGTTTATCAGGATTTTGCAGGATTCCTTAAATTTCCTTTCGTACTAGGTTTTTGTGCGGTGTAAGGAGCAGGTGCATTTCCAGTTGATTTGGTGTTAGGTGTTGAGTGCGTGGTCTGAGAGGCCTGCTTCACCATAATGGTTATATTTAATGTGTCTAATGTGTTCTTTCTGGCGTATGGGGATTGTCCATCCTGGGTAAGTTACAGGTGCAGCAGATGCAATAGACTCCAGGATGTGCTAACGGGAGGAGAGGATCCTTAGAGGAGTTGAATATGGTTTTAAGTTTAGTGGGTGGTTTAAAGGTGGCATTGAGGTTATAATGTTGTAGGATTCTGTTGATTTTTTCTGATAACCCTTTAATGTATGGGATGCCTATGGTTTTACTGTAATCTAGATTTGTTTTTGTTGTAGTTTTATAGAGTATTTTATTAACAGTATTTTTGTTATAGCCATTATTTATGAATGTGTCACTAATGATTTTTAGTTCTTGTTTCAGGGCTTGCTGGTTGGAGCAAATAGTTGTGGCTCTGTTTTTAAAGGTGTTAATGACTCCATATTTTTGTGATGGGTGGTGGTATGAATTAGCATGTATGTATTGGCCAGTGTGTGTCGGTTTTCGGTAGACCGTGAAGGATAGACTGCTTGAAGGAAGACGTGTGACTAGCGTGTCTAGGAGCAGGAGCGAATTTTGGTTTTCGATTTCGATGGTAAATTGTATGCATTCGTGTTGTTTGTTCAGGTGGCTGAGGAATGTGTTTAGTGTTTGTCGCCCGTGCGGCCAGATCGCGAACACGTCGTCAACGTATCGAAGCCAGACTGTCGGTCATAATGTGGTGGAATCAAGAGCCCTTTGCTCAAAGGTTTCCATGTAGAATTTAGCGATTGGGGGGGGGGGAATAGTGGTGAGCCCATGGCTGTACCTTCTTTTTGTAGGTAGAATTTGTTTTGCCACACGAAGTAACCGGACTTTAGTACGTGAGCAAAGAAGGCCGTAATGTCAGGTGGAAATTGCTCTGTAGTAGGAGAATTGTGTCATTGATGGGAACATTAGTGAAAAGGGCAGAAATGTCGAAACTGACTAATAAGTCGTCTTTCTCGAGTGTTATGTTTTTGATTTTGTTTATGAAGCATTGTTTTTTTTATGTAGGAGGGGGAATTACCTACCAACTCCTTGAGTGTTGCTGCTAATTTCTTGGCTAGGTGGTAATTGGGACTGTCTATTCCTTTAACGATTGGTCAAAGGGGCACATTTTGTTTGTGTATTTTCGGAACCCCATATAATCTGGGGGGGGGGGGGGCGTAGTGGGGTTTGAGTTTTTTTAACCATGTCTGGTGGCCAAGAAGTGATGAACTTGAGTAGTTTTTCTGTTTTATCCTTTATCCTTTTTGTTGGGTTATAATTTACCCTTTTATATGTGTTGTTATCGGCTACTAGTTGATTCATTTGAAGTACGTATGTTGACCTGTCAAGGACAACAGTGGCATTGCCTTTATCCACTTTCGTTATTATTGTTTTGTTTTTGGCTTTTGATTGTAGTATAGCTTGTTTCCTGTGTATAGTTGTATGCTCCAGAAGATGACCTTGACATAAAGGTCGAAACGTTGAATGTAGATTTTAGTTGTATTAAACTAAAGTTTCTATTCAAACACGGTAGTTGTCTCCATAATTTTTTAAAATGCATTCAGATCACTGTGTAAGCCTAAAAGAAAGGATTCAGATCATCCATGGAAATGATGATCTGAATCCTCAAGCGCTGCAATCGCTATGGTAAGCTAAAGATTCGTATTTCTCTCTTGATCAATCGGCTCTGGCCTTTTTAAAAAGATGCAGAGACAATAACCTTATTCTGATCTGCATCAGACTAAAAAAGAAATTTACATCCGCTAAGGCACTCCATATCTATGACCACACAGAAAAAGCAATGCTTAGAGAACAGATTCAAACAGCCTGCCAAAACCTAGCTACAACACAAAATCTGGTTTCTAAATTACAATCTGAACTATCGAACTATGTTAATCTAGACATTCTACAAACACTTGAAAGAATTACTGACAATTCAGCCAAACATACCCTGGAAAAGAATAAAGAAAAACTCAAGAAAAAATTCCACAGTTTGAAACAACAGCAAAATATGGCGGCCAATCACAGGAATCCATCCAATCAGAGGACTTTCTCCCCGATAAACACCAACAATGAACAACAAACAAGGGAGACAAGGAGCGACCAACCACCGACAAGCAAGAACCATGTGATTAACCTATCAAGCCACATCCTGAACAACGGCGAACTTACGCTACTGAATAAAGGACTGAACTAGGCAATAGCACCTAAAAAGGTAAACAAATTGAATTTTATCTACCACATTGAAAGAGGCATCAGATCCCTACCTAACAATATAGCAGATAAAATATGACTAGAAACCAGTAATGTCCTGAATACTAAGAAAACCATACAGAACAACCTGACAAAAACAGAATTAGCAGCAATTAAATCGTTAAAAGCCAAACAAAACATAATAATAACGAAATCAGATAAAGGCAATGCACTGTTGTCCTTGACAGGTCAACATACGTACTTCAAATGAATCAACTAGTAGCCGATAACAACACATATAAAAGGGTAAATTATAACCCAACAAAAAGGATAAAGGATAAAACAGAAAAACTACTCAAGTCCGTCACTTCTTGGCCACCAGACACGGTTAAAAAACTCAAACTCCACTACGCCCGACTCCCCCAGATTATACGGGGTTCCGAAAATACACAAACAAAATGTGCCCCTTCAACCAAGAAATTAGCGGCAACACTCAAGGAGTTGGTAGGTCATTCCCCCTCCTACATAAAAAAACATACAACATTTTATAAACAAATCAAAAACATACCACTCGAGAAAGGCGACTTATTAGTCAGTTTCGATGTTTCTGCCCTTTTCACTAATGTTCCCATCAATGACACAATTCTCCTACTAGAGAACAAATTTCCACCCGACATTACGGCCCTCTTTGCCCACATACTAAAGTCTGGTTACTTCATGTGGCAAAACAAATTCTACCTACAAAAAGAAGGTACAGCCATGGGCTCACCATTATCCCCCCCAATCGCTAACTTCTACATGGAAACCTTTGAGCAAAGGGCTCTTCATTCCGCCACGATAAGGGTTATCAGAAAAAATCAGACAGAATCCTACAACATTATAACCTCAATGCCACCTTTAAACCACCCACTAAACTTAAAACCATATTCAACTCCTCTAAGGATCATCTCCTTCCGTTAGCACATCCTGGAGTCTATTGCATCTGCTTCGCCTGTAACTTACCGTACATTGGTGAAACAGGACGGACAATCCCCATACGCAAGAAAGAACACATTAGACACATTAAATATAACCATTATGGTGAAGCAGGCCTCTCAGACCACACACTCAACACCTTACACCAAATCAACTGGAAAAGCACCTGCTCCTTACACAGCACAAAAACCTGGTACGAAAGGAAATTTAAGGAATCCTGCAAAATCCTGATAAACCACCCAAATATCAACAAAGATGGCATGAAAATTCCAAGGATCTGGATGGCACACATTCAGCCTACCTAACATGAAAGATCCAGCATAAGTCAGGACTCTAGCCAACCCTTAGCTAGTATTAGAAACCATTCCATACCAACTGGCTGGAATGATGTTAATATTTGTATATAGATAGTAGACAACACTAATAATAGGACTCTAGCGTTGATGTATAATATTTTATTTTTATTGTAATTTATTTTTATTAAAATTTTTTTTTTCTCACCAGAGGTCAGGCCAACAATTGTTGTAGGCGCTGGTCAGTGTCTTTAACAAACTAGTTTGATTGTAGTATAGCTCGTTTCCTGTGTATAGTTGTATGCTCCAGAAGATGACCTTGACATAAGGGTCGAAACGTCGAATGTAGATTTTAGTTATATTAAACTAAAGTTTCTATTCAAACACGGTAGTTGTCTCCATAATTTTCAAAAATGCATTCGGATCACCGTGTAAGCCTAAAAGAAAGGTTATGTAGTAAAAATTGTAAATACAACTCAGTGAATAATAGCGATACTGAAACAAACCTTGACATATAAAGATAAGGATATCATTTTGCCTCTTTACAAGGCCTTGATAAGACCTCACTTGGACTATTGTGTGGAGGTCTGGTCTCCTGGTTTTCATTGTGATCCTGATATAGTGGAGAGAGTGCAAAGGAGAGTGTCAAAAATCATATCCGGATTGTAGAATACAGATTATGAAGATAGATTGAGAATTTATAAGATGCAGATGCTAGCAAACAGGAGAATGAGGGGTGATATGATTGAAATTTACAATCTTCTGAAAGAGTTATACAGAATTTCAGTAGATGAAGTTTTTCATTTTATGGAGGGTGGGGAAAAGATGTGAGGGCATCCATGGAAGTTGAAAATGAATGCTGTCAAAAAGAAGGTTAGGGCTAGATTTCTCTCATAGAGTAGTCCATGGTTGGAACAGATTGACATTGGATGTTGTGTGTGCAAGCAGCATGAATGAATTCAAGAACAGGAATGACAGCTAGTGCAAATAGTATATCCTCCGTCAAGTTCCTGACTCCTTGGAAGTCTCTTAATAATAATAATAGTTTGTTCACCCAAACATTGTTGGCATAAATAAGACATAGTTGGATGAGGATGACATCCTGACAAGAATAGAGATGGAAGGGTATGATGGATGCATTTCGCGAATATAGCAAACTCAAAAAGGGAAGTGGAGCGTGATTGATGATAGAAAAACAGTTATGTCCATACAAGGTAGAGATGCAAGAGACAGTATGGTGTGGAAAGAGGTGAATAAAATGAAATACTTTGTTGGATATTGCTATAGACCTGGTGATGCTGGTAAAGCTCTTATGCTGAAGGATGGATGTTAATTGAGAATAATATAGTGTATGGATGATAAAGAACAGGTGTTAGCAAAGGAGCACATCACTTGAGTACAACTGGTGGGATTCAATCAGGACCGGAAGTATTTTGGTATCCAGTATGTTCAAGATTCTTCTGATATCCTTCTTAAAAGGCTACAGTTGGATGTGTCAGGTTTAGATTTATCTTTAGGTGATGCAATGCCACCATTTCGATACAAAATTAATAACGGAAAAAACTCACGTACAAAGATTATTTAATATAATTTTCTCCTGTGTGTCACAGGCATCTTCAGTACATTAAGCTCAAATTAAACAATAACTGACAATTCCAAAAAGCGCCACCTAAGCAGCTGGTGTAAGATAACTAAAATGGTCAATAAATTTCCTAAAAAAAAATAAATTAAAAAAAAAAAAATCATTACAATAAAAATTTAGGAAAGATTAGCTGATTTGTAAAGTACTATCTCCCATAAAGGAGATAGACATAGGCTGTCGGATCTGTTTAAGTTAGGAGAATGAAGTAGAGTTTCACATGTTTCTTTATAAAGGCGTTAAATGAAAAACTGACTTTTGTGAAGAACTCTTGTCTTTCTCCAATGAACTCTGTGTCTAGTGAAGATGGCATGTTCTGCAAGTCCAGACTTTTCAGGTTTAAAGTATTCAATATAAGATTGGTGTTCTTCTAGCCGAATAGAGGCAGATCTTCCTGTTTGTCCGAAATAAGATAATCCACAAGAGCACAGAATCTGGTAGACACCTGGATGATTAAGATGTGGAGGCTTGTCCTTAGGAGAAGTGAGAAATGTGGAGATTTTTCTAAATGGTTGAAAGGCAACAAAAATATTCAGTGGTTTTAAAACTTTTGCTATACGTTCACTGATGCCTTGTACATAAGGGATAATAATGCGTGTTATTTCTTCTGTGTTTGAAGAGGAAGACATTAAAACTACTCAAAGTTCTTTTAATGAAGCAATTCTTATAACCATTAGATAGAAAGGAAGAAGTTATATATTGTAGTTCTTTCTGTAAAAGATCATCTGAAGAACAAAAGGAGTGGGCCTGATGAACCAGTGTTTTAATAGTTCCTGCCTTTTGACTGGGATGGTGATGAGATTCAGCATGGATATAATGGAAGACGTTAAAACTACTCAAAGTTCTTTTAATGAAGCAATTCTTATAACCATTAGATAGATAGGAAGAAGTTATATATTGTAGTTCTTTCTTTAAAAGATCATCCGAAGAACAAAAGGAGTGGGCCTGATGAACCAGTGTTTTAATAGTTCCTGCCTTTTGAGTGGGATGTTGATGAGATTCTGCATGGATATAATGGTTTGTATGAGTCTTCTTTCCATAAACTGAGAAATGTAGGTTACCATCTGGTTGGTGAAGAATTAGAAGATCAAAAAAGGCTAACTGCTTATTTGATTCTACTTCTAGGGTAAATTTGATCCTAGGATGAAATGCTTTTAACTTAGTGAGAAATTGTTGTAGTTCATCCGAAGAGCCATTCCATACAGCAAAAATGTTGTCAAAGAGATTGTTCAAAATGTCCCATAAAGAAATTGGAAATAGCAGGAGAAAGAGGATTACCCACTGCTGTTCCTTCAATTTGTTGATACAACTTATTTTTAAAGGAAAAATAACTGATTTTTTTTTTTTAAAGGAAATTTATTGACCTTTTTAGTTATCTTACACCAGCTACTTAGATGGCGCTTTTTGGAATTGTCAGTTATTGTTTAATTTGAGCTTAATGTACTGAAGATGCCTGTGACACACAGGCAAAAATTATACTATTAAACAATCTTTGTACATGAGTTTTTTCCGTTATTAATTTTGTATCGATATGTCTATTCATGGTATACCTCTTAAAACTTATTGCTAGACTTCACGGAGAGTCTACTTCCAAACAATCTGCTAGATACGGTAAAGTATTGGTAAAGAAGGCCAAATGCATTAGCAGATTAATATTCTTTAAACGATGTAAGATGGCCCAGGTTATTCCAACCTGTTGTAAAATAAAAGAAGTTTTTAGGTCCCCAAAAGCTCATCGGATCTACTTCAAAGCTAGTAAATCTCTTTTAAATAATCAGCTACATGAAGTTAAAAAATCTCTTGCCCTCTTAAATAGAGAAATTATGCACATAAAACAGATTCCAGAGCATTTTTTTAATGGTTGAAACTTTTAATACTGTAATGCACATATCTTCGAGTTCTTACCTAAAGGTCATTAACGATTCTCGTGACAAGCTAAATGCAAATTTGAATCACTGGTCAGCATACCTAGATCCAGTAATAATACTATTGATATAAGTAGTTATAAATGTTTCCGGACGTCCACTAACAGACTGTGAACGTTTTGTTTTATCAAAAGGACATGATTTCGCCATTATGCTGAATAAGGTGCCACTTATGGATGTTTTTCATAACATAGACAGGGGTGTTCGATCCTTATCCCAAAAAACAGCCAACAGATTACGTTTTGAATGTTCACAAATTCTTTTTCATGCCAAGCCTCCTCGTCCTAATCTTTCTTACTCTGAGTTTAAAGCATTGAAATCACTGAAGAATAACAATCATTTAATTATTATGAAAGCCTATAAGGGGAAGGTTGTAGTAATTCAGACAGGTAGGAATATGAGAGAAAAATGTCTCTTTTACTTCGCGACTGTTCAACTTATAGGCCACTTACATCGTATCCTACCCGGAGTTAATTGAAGAGACTTAATTCTCTTATAGATAATGTATCTACATGGAATGAAGATCAAAAGAAAAAACTTAAAACCTTCTTCGGTCGTCCACCTAGATTGTATGGTCTTCCAAAAGTTCATAAACCAGGCATTCCGTTAAGACCTGTCGTAGATTGTATAGGTCGCCCCACTTACAAAATCTCAAAATTTTTATTAAATTTACTCTCCTCTTCAACTAGAAGAACTGATACTTATATAAAAAATACTTTGATTTCAAAAATAAAATTTCAGATCTTCATTTGGACGTTTCTGATATCATGATTAGTTTAGATGTTGTTTCTTTATTTACAAATGTGCCGCTTTCGGAAAGCACAATTACTACAACAGGAATTTCCTTCAGACATTGTAAACGTATTTGATTTTTGTAATAAAGTCTGGTTATTTTTCCTTTAAAAATAAGTTGTATCAACAAATTGAAGGAACAGCAATGGGTAATCCTCTTTCTCCTGCTATCTCCAATTTCTTTATGGAACATTTTGAACAGTATCATTGACAACATTTCTCCCAGACCTACTCATTGGTTCAGATATGTCGATGACATTTTTGCTGTATGGAATGTATATTCGGATGAACTTCAACAATTTCTCACTAAGTTAAACGCATTTCATCCTAGGATCAAGTTTACCCTAGAAGTAGAATCAAATAAGCAGTTAGCCTTTTTAGATCTTCTAATTCTTCGCCAACCAGATGGTAACCTACATTTCTCAGTTTATAGAAAAAAGACTCATACAGACCATTATATCCATGCAGAATCTCATCACCATCCCAGTCAAAAGGCAGGAACTATTAAAATACTGGTTCATCGGGCCCACTCCTTTTGTTCTTCAGATGATCTTTTACAGAAAGAACTACAATATATAACTTCTTCCTTTCTCTCTAATGGTTATAAGAATTGCTTCATTAAAAGAACTTTGAGTAGTTTTAATATGTCTTCCTCTTCAAACACAGAAGAAATAACACGCATTATTATCCCTTATGTACAACGCATCAGTGAACGTATAGCAAAAGTTTTAAAACCACTGAATAATTTTGTTGCCTTTCGACCGTTTAGAAAAATCTTCACATTTCTCACTTCTCCTAAGGACAAGCTTCCACATCTTAATCATCCAGGTGTCTACCAGATTCCATGCTCTTGTGGATTATCTTATTTCGGACAAACGGGAAGATCTGCCTCTATTCAGCTAGAAGAACACCAGTCTTATATTGAATACTCTAAACCTGAAAAGTCTGGACTTGCAGAACATGCCATCTTCACTAGACACAGAGTTCATTGGAGAAAGACAAGAGTTCTTCACAAAAGTCAGTTTCTCATGGAACGCCTTTATAAAGAAACATGTGAAACTCTACTTCATTCTCCTAATTAAACAGATCCGACGGCCTATGTCTATCCCCTTTATGGGAGATAGTACTTTACAAATCAGCTAATCTTTCCTAACTTTTTATTGTATTGATTTTTTTTTTTTTTTTTTTTTTTTTTTTTTTTTTTTTTTTTTTAGGAAATTTATTGACCTTTTTAGTTATTTTACACCAGCTACTTAGGTGGCGCTTTTTTGGAATTGTCAGTTATTGTTTAATTTGAGCTTAATGTACTGAAGATGCCTGTGACACACAGGAGAAAATTATATTAAATAATTTTTGTATGCGAGTTTTGGGTGTTATTAATTTTGTATCGATATGTCTACTCACGGTATATCTCTTTTAAAACTTAATACCACCATTTAGATGTGAAAGAGGCAGAAACAGATAAAGTTACACCTAACAGCTTTTGCAAGAGACCAAAAGGCATGATTGCCACTGAAACAGGAGGTGAATTTTCCACATTTAGCTCTTTCAAAGTTATATATATATATATATATGTATGCCGTATATCAGGTGATCCAAAAGTCACAGAAAAAAATAAAAATTCAATAATTTGAAAAGTATACAGAGTAGCACAATGCGGTTTTCACAGAAATGCACAGAAAGACATGGGATTTTTTTTAATAATGAAAAATTTTATTGCCAGAATGGTTACATTTGTCAATGACAGGTGGTGCTGTAGTGGTCTCGGAGCTGCTACCTGTCATTATTTAATCTATGAGGTACATAAATTTCAGATGTAGTGAATACTGAAGTTAAACTTTCAGCATTTAACATTTATTATGAAGTTAAACGTTCTGCAAAGGTGAGGCATGCGTGTTATCGTTACAAGATAAACCATTTTTAGTTAAGCTGTATTATCAGAACTCTGAATGTGCAAGTGTGGCTTTGCGCACCTATCGTTCGATGCGGGGTATTAGAAGTGGAAAGGTACTGATGTCTTGTTCCTCACTGATAGCTATGATGAAAAGGTTTGAGGACACTGGCAGTTTGGAAGCATGTGCAAGAAGCGGGAGACCCCAAAAAAACTATTGCAGTTGTGCACGAGGTCGAACACGAGACCGACACACAACAGCAGCTTCCGCATGTGGGGAATGCAGTGCACGTGAAATTTCAAGACGAACTGGCATTACGTATGGGACTGTGTGGCGATCACTCAGGATAATCCTCAAGAGGTATCCTTACAAAATCCAACACGTACACGAACTGAAACCAACCGATTTCGAGAGACGTCATGAATTTGCAAATTGGGCTTTTCAACAGATGGAAAATAATGCAGACTGGCTGTCAAATGTCCTGTGGACTGATGAGGTGCACTTTTCGCTTAATGGAAGTGTAAATGCACACAACTGCTGCATCTAGGTGAGAGAGAACCCACACGCGATTATGGAAACCCCTTTGCATCAGCCAAAGGTGACAGCAATGTGTGGGTTCACTGCGTCATTAATTATAGGCCCCTTTTTCTTTGAGGAAGTCCACAGCGATACATTTCAAACTGTTTCTGTCACAAGCGAACGTTATGCAGTGCTTTTAAGAGACAGCATCATTCCCTTCTTGCAAGAGAGGCAAGCACTCCATAGTGTAACATTCATGCAGGATGGAGCACCTCTGCACATCACAGGTCCTGTCCAGCACCTGCTGCGATCGACATTTGCCGATGACCATGTCCTCAGTCGCTCTTTCCCGCACAAATAGCCACCAAGATCTCCACACCTTACACCTTGTGACTTTTGGTTATGGGGCTACTTGAAGTCACAGGTGTACAGAGGTCGGCTGACGTCATTGGCCATGTTGAATGAAACTATTTGCCATCATGTGACAGGACTTACAGCTGAAACCCTCTTTGATGCTGTGCAGGATGTCGTGCCACGTCTGATGTCCATTCTCATGAATGACAGCCGTCACATTTAACATTTGTAATCCTAGCTGCGTTGCGAACTGTACTGCGCCACTGCACAAACTAGTGACACAACTGAAGCACCACCTGTCGGTGGCAAATATAACTATTTTGGTAATAAAACTTTTCATTATTAAAAAAAATCCCATGTCTTTCTGTGCATTTCTGTGAAAACAGCATCGTTCTACTGTCTATACTTTTCGAATTATTGAATTTTTACTTTTTCTGTTACTTTTGGATCACCCGGAATACACACACACACGCACGCACGCACACACACACACACACACACACACTGTATATCAGGTGATGCCGTGAAGTGAATACAAGTCTTTGCAGCAACAGACACTCACTGAAGCAGTCAGATTACTTAGTTTTTATACAGATGATGTTGTCAAAATTTTGCAGGATGATTTAGATAGATTGGAAGACTGGGCAAAGGAGAATGTCAGTTTAATGTGGCAAAGTGTAAAGTTATGTTTTTTGGGATGAAAAGATTACCAGCTGTATACCACATTGATGGAACTGTACTCAAGGAACTTGACAGAACACGAGATTTGGGAGTGTTAGTAGACAGCAAGTTAAAGTTTAGAGGACACATAACAAAAGTGGCTAAAGCAGCTCATCAAATCACTTGGTTACTGAAGAATACTTTGATGGGCAGAGACAAGCAGTTATTGTTCCTCTTTATTGAGCCTTGACAAGACCCCCCCCCCCCATCTTGACTACTGCATGCAGATCTGAGTGCCAGGGTTTCTTGGTATTGAGAAGGAGGAGAGTACCCAGAGGCGAGTGATCAAGATGGTAGTAGGTCTATGGAATGAACCTTATAAGAACAGGTTGAAGATTTACAGGTTACAGAAACTGGTTGATGGGTGAAAAAGGGATGATATCATTGAAATATACAAATAACTGAGGGGTTTTTACAAGATTAATTCAGAGGAAATTTTTCAGAACAGGTCTGGTGGTGGGAGAACGAGGGGCCATCCATGGAAACTGAGTAAGAGTGTAGTTAGCAAGGGAAGGCGTTAGAACTAGGTTTTTTGTTTGGAGAGTAGTGAATGAGTGGAATAGGTTGCCAAAGTGTTGTGAGTGTCATGACTGTGAATGAGTTCAAAGCAAAGTATGATGGATACTGCACAAATGTTGGATAGTTCTTGACATGATGTTTAGATCCTCCCTCGATGAATCTAAGGACTCCTTGGAGTTGCCCATAATAATAATAATGTGGGGGTAGTGGAAAGTTCTGATAAGTACCCAGAACAAAAATGATATTAAAGCAACTGATATGATCACAAAAAAGAATGTATCTTAAAACCTTGAACCATCATGCTTCGTGGGAATAATATAGAACCCTTTATGTTTCAAAGGGGCTAAAGGATTATAAGACACGTTCTTTCTTCTGGTTATATCAGTTGATTTAGTATCATTTTTCTTCTAGTTGTTTATCGTTATCAGAACTTTCCAGCCTCCCTCATATATATATATATGAGGGAGGCTAGAAAATATAATATATACATTTCATATATATATATATATATATATATACATATAAAATGTATATTATAAAAATAGTACAATATGAATGTAAACTGAAGTATTTCAATTTAATAAAATATTTTATTACCCATGATATGACCACATTCCCAGTGACCCATCATGTACTCTGTTCAGCCTACTGGTAGTTAAGTCAGCAAACACCTTAAAAAAAAGTGCATAATTTTAATCGCTCAAAAAACATTTATATCAGTTATCATTAATAATATTAGTGCATTTGAAATGCATTCCATTTAGAATATTTGATTACTTAGCATGCTAAATATATTGCCTTTTTCATTCATATGATTTTCTTTTAATCAATTTTAAAGAAATGACATTTTAAAGGCCAGTGTGTTTTCAGTTTCTTCTATGTCCACATTAAAATTGTGGTCTGCTTATTTGTGATATAAGCTGAACTCTAAAACAGTACATTAGCTCTTAGCTATGAATGACTTGTGTATTTTCTTCTTGAAACAGGAAAATACGGTAGACTTCCACTGATCTCTTGCTTGCGTGACAGGTAAAAAATTTTCTATTAATAAATTACTGACATAATCAAATACTTCATCACAGAAGCAAGGATACAAATTCAATCAGAATGTGTATCCTTTTATCCAAGGCTCACTGACTGAAATCACAGTACACAATGGAAAATAAAACATTTGTATCAGTATGAATGATTTCTAATAACTGAAATAACATAATGTAATAAATTAAATTAAAGATGCCAAGAAATTATATTCTTGGATTAATCCTTTATCCAAGTGTAAGCAAACAAAGTTTGTGCCTGAAGTACTTTCAGGACTGGGCAACTTGTATATAGAAGAACTGCAGCATGCAATTCTCCAAGCAAGATCCCTCCTGTTAGGGTACCTCTGGAACTTCATCAAGTTATGAAACAAAATATTGTTTTCAGTATCCAACTGTGGAACTTTGCAGAAAAAGAGATTTAAGATTTCTTTATACCAAATTTTACTTTTTTTAATGGAAAGAATGTCAATTCCAGAGTGTTTTAGCAGTCTTAGAGTTAAGCACAATCACAACTTTTGGACCTTTATAATCATTATATAACCTTTATATTCTTGGTATTGGCTGGACCAAAAAAATTGCATAGGTTTACTATATAATTGCTTTTCTTCAGCTTCTGTGATGTCTATAATATTTATTATGTACAACTGAGTAGGAAAGATTATTGTTTTGAGTACTATGGCTTTAGAAGAAAAAGTTAAGTGGCCCTATTTTCCAGTATTCTAATGTTTCTAGATTCTGGTATAAGAGTTCTTCGACTGGTAATACTGGGTAAGTGGAGAATGGAATTCCAAGTATAATGAGGGGTTTTCTCTCAGGGGTAAGTCCAAAAGGAATGCCTCCAAGATCCCACTTTCCAATAACTTTTAATTTTATCTTGTCTGCATTAGTAGTTAATCCACTGCTTTTGCTGAATTTTTCCAAAATACCAATATATATATGTGTGTGGAATCATTATCATTCAAAGTTCCCACTATATCATCAGCATATGTTAATACCTTATTTTCCTTTATAGTAAGGAACTGTTATTCCTCGCACAGCATGTGTATTGTTGACTTCCTGTAAGAAAGGTTCAAGAACCAATGCAAAGAGCAGTGGATTAAGAGGGCAACCTTTCTTGACTCCTTTTCGAATTTTTACCAGGTCTGACAGGAACCCATTAACTAGGAGGCAGGTAGTTGAATTGGCATAGGCTCCTTTGATAACAGCTTTTTACCTACACTAATTGGCTGGAGCATGTGGAATAGAAAGGGATACCAGACATTATCAAATGCTTGAGTAAGGTCTACTGGTAGCTGCCATCGACTGCTTTTTCGTATTAACTAAGTGGATTAGATCATGTAACAGAAATAGATTAAATTCTACTACTCGACCCGGTACTCTATACATTTGTGTTTTTAATTATGTACCTCATTCCCACTTTGAGCCTGCTATTGATAATGCTGACAAATAACTTGTAGTCAGTATTAGATAGAGAAATAGATCTCCAGCTGCTGATTAAGGTGTGATCTCTATTAGGTTTAGGAATGAGGACAGTATGGCTTGCTACAAATTCACTCGGTATGTGTTCTGATGAGAGAAAGAAATTAAATAGTGTAACTAGAATGGGAAAAATAAAATCCCAGGCCTCGTGATAAAGTTTTATCCCTAGACTATCAGGTCCTGGGGATTTTCTTGTTTGAGGTCTCATCAGTGGGAGCCAGACCCAGTAATGATACGAAGGTTGAAGCAATTCAGAAGTCATATTTTCATAAACAAGTAACCAAAAGGTATCACCTTATTATTAAAATACTCTGGATTAGAGATAGTTGTAAGTTTTTCCACTTGGTTATACTCTAAATTAAAGATGCCAAGAAATTACATTCTTAGTTTAATCCTTTATTCAAGTACTTTGCAATATATGCTTTGCATTATGGGATACTAAGGCAAGAGCATGTGAAGTCATCAGGTTCTATATACGAGTTGCCTAGTCCTAAAAGTACTTCAGGCACAAACTTTGCTTACACTTCGATAAAGGATTAAACCAAGAATATAATTTCTTGGCATCATTAATTTAGAGTATAACCAAGTGGTAAAATTTTCAACAACATAATGTAATGTTTTGTCCAATGATTGAGTTTGAAGTCCCAAAATATTGCATACACATTTGAGTTTAAAACCAATCCATATGATGATTCCAATATAGGCATCATAGAAAGCCTCCATATTTTCACTGATCTTAGAGTTATCACATTTAAGTTTCTTTTTTAGAAGGAAAATATCCCTAACTCATTCACAACATTCTTGAAAGTCATTGTGCTTTTTAATGTAAATGAATATTTTTTTAATTATCAAACAATCAGAAACTTTTATAATTCCAAGAATGAGAATGTGCGAGTTGCTGCTGGGTATTAGTGAGAAATATATTATTCCCTGGAATTATAAAAATTTCATAACAAGCAATTTGGTACCTCTGGACTATGAAAGAACCATATTTCTTTTTTTATGCTACAAATTCACTCTGTATGTGTTCTGATGAGAGAAAGAAATTAAATAGTGTAACTAGAATGGGAAAAATAAAATCCCAGGCCTCGTGATAAAGTTCTATCCCTAGACTATCAGGTCCTGGGGATTTTCTTGTTTGAGGTCTCATCAGTGGGAGCCAGACCCAGTAATGATACGAAGGTTGAAGCACTCTTCTATGTGCTTCAACCTTCTATGTGTCTTCAAACTTTTATGTGTCAGTTGAATACTGTGATCCATAATTTAGGTCATTTTAAATCTTTACTATCTGATTTTACTTGCTGTATTGGATATGGTTTCTACTCTTAAAGCTTCCCATTTTGCAATTTATTCAAAAGAGTGACCATCCATTTTGAAATGTACTGCAATGGATAATGCTTGCTTCAAATTAAAATTTGTATAACAAGTACTGCTGAATCATTAACAACTGTTACCATAGAATATTAAAACTACTATCTAATTTTTCTATTGTACTTTAATATGAAATATCGCTTTTCAATGGAAAGCAAATGGTCACTAGGAAATGAACCATTGTTGCCATAAATTTAAATTAAATTTGAATCCAATCAGTCATATATGACTATTAGTGAAATATACAAAATTCGTGAATTTTTTATATGATTTTGTATAAAATTCCAGAAAAAGTAAGTTATCCGAGACAAAAATGAACTACAAAATTCCAAAGAATGTTGGACGTTTTTTTCACTTGGTTAGACTATAATAATTTAGTTTAATCCTTTATCTAAGTGTAAACAAACAAAGTTTGAACCTGAAGTATCTTCAGGACTGAGGCAACTTGTGGTAAAGATGGACCAAGCTCTCAACACTCCTTGTCTTAGTATCTCCCATAATGCATCTCATTGAAGACATGCATACTGCTATGCATTAAGGGAAGGGTGACTACCCAGACCAGTTTCAACCTTTATTGAGGTCTCGCTGTGGGAGCCAGACCCAGAGGTGGTGATACCATCGTGGAAGCAATGGAGAAGTCATCTTCACTTATACGAGTTGCCAAAAGGTGTCTCACCTTATTATTAAATTACTCTGGATTTAGAGAAAGATGTTGGATTTTTCTCTCACTTGTGTTATGTCTTGTTCTTCCCTGTTTATTTATTATTTCATATTAGACTATTCTTATTTATCTTATCTATTTTCAGCTCTTCTGTTGCCGACAAATTTATATTCTTTAAGTCGAATGTGCCAGCCGGCAACTGAAGTCTGAAACAACTTAAAACTACAAAAAAAAAACAATATAGGGATCAAGAGGTTTGCAGTCGTGGTCCCCCTTTCTTAGTTACTAATGGATTCCCCTATTACTTATGCACGGTCCGAATTTTAACAAGTAGTAACTCAATTCTCAGAACAATGACAGACTCATGTGGTTTGAATTGAAGAAATACATTTATTTAGACACAACACATATATACACTTTAGTCAGAAATTTCAATTCTAAGGAGCCTGAATTCCCCCCCCCCCCTCTTAAATTTACATATCCAAAATTATTTACTCTGAAATCTTATACAAAGAAGAGTGTGAAATTGATGCTATAACTATATCCAGGCTCGTTTAATTTCTACTAAGTTGCTCAGTTCTCATTCATGGGAATAACACATATACATAGATACTTTCTACAATCCAAGTGTGAAGCATATTAAACGTACTCAGTCTTGCTAAATTCACATGAGACAATATTTTCTCTTATATTCTGGCTTTATCCTCCCCCAAAATTCAGTTAATATTTAAGTTCAAATTTAATACAATAATAACAATGTTTCTTCTAACATAAACAGTCTGAAGCTTTGGCTCCCAGCTCAGCTTAAGCTTAGGGTGTTACTTGCTCTTTAAATGTAGACAGAATGTCCAAAAGATTACAGTTCTTTAGATATAAAGTAGAAGTAGACTATATGGAGTTCCTTAACATTCTGTTTCTTATTCCCTCTTTGGCTATTAGTTAATTTAATACGAAAACTTGCGTCTTACCGTTCTTGCTTTTCTGGTAGTTATTAGGACTTCCTTAACTAGATCTTCGGGTTTTCTCACCGTATATTTCTTATGGCATCTGCGACACACTTCTATTTTTTTCAAAAGAGTTTCACCTCTTCGCTGATTTATACGTTGGCATGGCTAACCAACGGCTCTTTCTGGCAGCATTCCTTCAACGTGGCTACACTCGACGTGGCACGTACAGCAACGGAAAATGTTGCTGGGTACGGCGGCAAGCTTCACAGCTATCCAGCACTTGGAATCAGGAACCAGGAACAGAAAAAAAGAGAATGATTGAATTCAGTGCCGAAACCTATATACCTCATCTGAGCGCCCTCTCTTAGTGGCTACGTCACACACATAGCGGCGGCCGATTGGTCACCGTAGCTCCGAACTATTTTTGACATGGTTCAATAAATGTATTATCTTATATACATTTTCAGCATTTATACAAATCATTTCTCTGTTAAATAATCCACAAACATTATTTATTTACATTATGGGATTCTTAAAATTTACTTAATATCTACAAGAATGTTTAGACACAGTTCTGAGTTACCAAGATGCACATTCTCTTCTGGAAGGCATAAGTATGTCCATATCCATGGCTTTTAACGTTACCTTATTTTGGGTTGGAAATAGGATGACTCATTGAAAGGGAGTTGGCACTTTTTCCGACACAACACTTGGTTAGACTATACTAAAATTAGTTCAATCCTTTAAAATTTATTATAGTCTAACCAAGTGAAAAAAAATTCCAACATCTTTCTCTAAATCCAGAGTAATTTAATAATAAGGTGAGACACCTTTTGGCAACTCGCATACATAAAGATGACCTCTCCATTGCTTCCTCCTTGGTATCACCACCTCTGGGTCTGGCTCCCACTGACAAGACCTCAATAAAGGTTGAAACCAGTCTGGGTAGTGGCCCTTCCCATAAGGCAGTGTTTCCCAACCTTTTTTGATGTCATGGACCCCTGCAGTGAATTAACATTCACTGCAGCCCCAATAAAATCCAAAATGGAAATTTTTTATATTTTACATATCATAAAGTTGAAGTAATAAATTACAATTTTACAACACTAAATGTGTCATTTATGACAATGCAATACTGTTATAAATGGAGATATTCAGAAGAATATGATCATATCAATTAGGCCAGGTGAACAACAGGTGTGAGCAACATGATAAAATAAAGTTTAATGAAAATAAACTCCCCAGCAGACCCCCTTTGAATT
The DNA here is from genome assembly GCF_054136105.1 of Typopeltis vanoorti. Taxonomy (NCBI): domain Eukaryota; kingdom Metazoa; phylum Arthropoda; class Arachnida; order Uropygi; family Thelyphonidae; genus Typopeltis; species Typopeltis vanoorti. The sequence continues at coordinate 13,300,962 of NC_143565.1, read as the reverse complement.
ACTTGCGTATCCCCTGGGGGTCCACGAACCACAGATTGGGAAACACTGCCTTAATGCATAGCATTATACATGTCTGCAAGGAGATGTGCTTTGCATTATGGGAGATACTAAGATGAGGAGTGTTGAGAGCTTGGTCCACCTTTACTGTGAGTTTTCTGAGTCCTGAAGATACTTCAGGTGCAAACTTTGTTTGCTTACACTTGGATAAAGGATTTTAAACTAAATTTATTATATTCCAAAGGATAAAGGTAAACTTTCAGTTTGAAATTGTAAGCTGACTAATCTCTCTGACTCTCTTTACTAAACATATTCCTTAATGATTTCACAGTTAATAGTCATGAATTTAAATTATAGAATAAGTATTTTGTTGAGAAATGTTGGTTTTACAAAAACATGCTAAAGAATGAAAAATAATCTTACCTTGCAATCTTTGATGAGATCACCAGAAACATAAAATGAAATTAAAAGGAAGAGTACACAAAATCTAACCAAAATCATTGAAGCATATTTATAGTAATTGATGAAATCCTTGTACAGTGCCATATCAATTCTTCATTACTCCGATCCTAAAGAAACCAATGAGGGAATTTAACTGATAATAAGAGATGTCATATTAACACTTGAATAAGTCATTAATTAAAAACATATCTGTTGAATACTAACAATTACTATTATTATAATTACTATATGATACCTCCAAGAAATCCAAGGACTCATCACAGAAGAGTACTCTACCGCTACAAAGTGACGACCACCAACAACACACAACTTCATCTACTATCTACCAGTATTTTCTGTCTGCGAATTGCATGTTCATTTTATTAAAGTTAAAAGTACTTTATATCCTTTGAATTCTTTTAATAAATTCAAATTAAAGGGAACCCAAAAATACCACGTGCATGTAGCATTATGAATGCACAGGTTTCCAACGTTTGAGTGTTGTTTATTAGGAACTTATTTATTCTTGTTATCTAGGAATTTAAAGGAGTCAAATTTATATTAAATAAAAGAAACCAAAAATCATAATTTTCAATAAAATGAGCATTTATTAGGAGCTTATTTATTTATTTATTTTTTTAGAAAAGTGAAGCTGATAAGAATGGAATGAAGTGTGGAGAACAGTGTGTGAGAGAGAGAGAGAGAGAGAGAGAGAATATGCTGGAAATAGTGTGTATATGACAAAAGGGACTTGTAAATAAGTGTCACCTCATGGGTTCTTAGAATAATAATAATAAAAACATTTGTTTAATAAGAGTCTCAGGGAGGCATTTTTATCATCCTTCTAAAGGAGAAGAAATATAACATAAATGTTTCACTTAAGGAGAGCAATAAGACAGATTTCAAATTACAGAATGCATAGCTATCTGGAGTTATGGTTAAGGTGTTATGAGTTGGCAAGGACTAGGATCCAGAATTAAGTTGATAACAACAGGATTCTTTACAAGAGCATCATGTGTGTCGAAGGAAGGACATGTTTTATAACTTTAATTACATATTAAAGCAGAGGTAGATATAATGGACAGGAGGGATTCATATAAAGCAGTATACGCATCCCTCTTGTGCATATATGCTAAAGTATTTGAGATACTTCTACATGACAAGTTGATATTCAAATTGGAATTAAGGCAAATAACAGATCAGTAAATGAGAATAGGTTAGAAATGCTAGTGGAATTTGCAGAAGAAAGTAATCTAAATAATCTAAAATAATGAAAACTTTTTTTTTTTCAAAAAGAAACCTAAAAACAACCTGGATACCCAAATGGAACTAACAAGAATGAAACTGATTACATATCAACCATGTGTTGAAGCTTAAGTGCTGTGAAGAATTCATATTGGAGGTTTAATAGAATATTATCAGCGCTGAGAAAAGATTAAAACTAATTTTAATACTTCCAATATTTCGTCTCTGTCACAGAGACATCTTCAGGGAATACAAAAAACTTTTTGTAACAACACACACACACAAAATACAATATAATAGTGAGTGAAACTAGTTCTATCTAGGTGGTGCGCTCTATGGGCATTTGCAGGGTGGCCTAGGATGTAAAGCGGGATCTCTGATAATTAATGTTTCCCAAATTTCGGGAGGTTTAATGCAACCGTATTTGTATAAATTAGATTGATTCCTGAGTGCAGATTCAAAGAGCCCATAATCTTTATTCCAATGAAACTGCCCTTTCAACCGAACTCAAACATATACACAACACCTTCCTTTCCAATAGCTACGGTGACTACAGAATTAAAAAAATAATCAAGTCCTTTCCCAGTCGCCGACCATCTCTTAGAGACTTCAGAAATGCAAGCACCATACCTTACATCCGTGGTACATCAGAAAAAATAGCCAGATCATTAAAAAAGTACAACCTCCATACTGCTTTTAAGCCCCACCGTAAACTTCCTTATCCGTTCCACCAAAGATCAGCTCCCTCCTCTCTCAGTGCCTGGAGTATATAGAGTACCTTGTGCCTGTAAACTGGCTTAGTTCGAACAGACAGGCAGATAACCAACCATCTGGTTAGAAGAACACAAGTTATACATCTCAATCACAATTATTATCAATCTGGCCTTGCAGACCATGTTTTGGATACAACCCACAGGATCTCCTGGGAAAAAAACCACCAAAGCTCCACCACAGTAAATTCAAAAATGAAAGACTGTTCTTTGAATCTGCATCGGCACTCAGGAATCAACCTAATTTAAACAAATACGGGTGCATTAAACTTCCCAAAATTTGGGAAACATTAATTATCAGAGATCCCTCTATACATCCTAGGCTACCTGTAAATGCCTATAAAGGGTGCACCACCTAGATAAGACTTTAGTTTCACTCAATTGTATTTGTGTGTGTGTGTTGTTACAAAAAGTTTTTTGCATTCCCTGAAGATGTCTCTGTGATGGAGACAAAATATTGGGAGTATTAAAATTAGTTTTAATCCTTTCTCAGTGCTGATAATATTCCATTAAACTGCCAACATGAATTATATGTCAACAGATAACCCATATGTTATAAATAAAGTAAGGTTAAGTAAAGATCATAGATTAGTCTGAAGTAAAATAGTTATAAACCTAAGAATGGAAAGAAACTAATAAAAAAAGGAAAGCCAGAAACATCTCATGAATTATATACACACACACATCTTAGAAATATTGTAAATAAAAAAAGAAGTTCAACTAAATTTAAGAAAAAAAAATGAATCTTAAAAATTTCAACACAGTATTCTAACGAAAATTATAAATAAAAAGCAATGAAAATTTATGTGGGAATTCAAAAAGAACAAAAATAGACTAATTAAAAAAATAGAAAACTATACACTTAATTGCAAAAAGGAGAAACATGAAACAAGATGCACATAGTATAAGAAACAGAATATTTTTCTCATTTTTACATAGAAAAATACTGATTTTCAAAAATATAAGGAAAACATAAGAGATGATATAAGACAACTACCGTGTTTGAGTGAAACATTAGTTTAATATAAATAAACTTTACATTCGATGTTTCGACCTTTATATCAAGGTCATCTTCTGGAACATATGCACTATATACAGAGAACAAGCTACACTACAATCTATCTGGTTTGTTAAAGTTACTGACCAACTGTTACAACAATTGTTGGCCTGACCACTAGTAAAAAAAAAAAAAAAAAAAAAAAAAAAATAGAATATACATCAATGCTAGAGTACTATTATTAATATTATCTATTGGTTGTAGAATTACCTTGGGCACAACAACAAGTCTATGTATATATATACAGATATATACAATATGATTATACATGTACATTCCAACCAGTTATTACCCTGAGACCTCACGGAGTCAAAGACTCATCTGGGAGGTCCTTTTATCACAAACACATCTCATTATAACGTGTCTTAAATACACTCAAACTCCTTGCAGACACAACACTCTCAGGTAAAGTATTCCAATCATTCACAACTCTGCATGAAAAAAACCTGCCTTTCACTCCCCTACTCACACCCTCTTCATACAGTTTCCAGGGACGACCTCTGGTTCTCCCCTGATCTCCCACTATTCTCTGTAGAACTTCTCCACCACTGATCCTATAACAACCTCTTACCAACCTGTAGGTCTTTATCATATCTCCCCTCTTCCTCCTGTCCACCAGACTCTGCAAATTACATCTTCTCAATCTTTCCTCATACTTGACATTCCAGAGGTCAGAAACTACCTTAGTCAGTCGCCTTTGGATCCTTTCAAACATCTCTTCATCCTTCTGAAAAGTGACCAAATCTGGGCATAATAGTCCATGTGTGGCCTAATCAAAGCTTTATACAACGGAACAAGAATCTCCCTACTTCTACACATCAGTGTCCTCCGCATCATTCCCAGAAGCCTTTGTGTTGTCTTCACAATTTTGGCAATGTATCCCCTAAATTTTAGATCCTTATCCACTATCACCCCCAGATCTCTTATTTCCTCTACCTCCAACAATATATTCTCACCAAGCATAAATTCTGCATCCCATCTTTGTTTTCCAAATTTTAAAACCTTACATTTTGCAACATTGAACTCGCATCCCCATTTCCGTGCCCAATCACTCAATTTATTCAAGTCTTCTTGTAAGTTGGTATGGAAAGGTTTCTAATACTAGCTAGAAGTTGGCTAGAGTCCTGACTTATGCTGGATCTTATGTATTAGGTAGGCTGAACGTGTGCCATCCAGATTCTTGGAATGTTCATGCCACCATTGTTGTTGATATTTGGGTGGTTTATCAGAATTTCGCAGGCTTCCTTAAATTTCCTTTCATACCAGGTTTTTGTATGGCGTAAAGAGCGGGTGCTTTTC